>NC_054546.1:18282687-18492687 GCF_017654505.1 Polyodon spathula | reverse complement strand
GATCAATATCTACACGTTTACAATTAAACAGGTGCACCTCACTTGCAGGTGCAGGTTTTTTATTTTAAACAAAATTGTTTTAGATTACATGCAAAACGTATGCTGTGAACTTTGATTACCTTTTATTATACTCCAACTTGGTATAGAGTCTAATAATGAATTTTATCAATTTATAACTGAGTTTTTGAAAATCACTCAAATACTTTTTTTTTCTTATGTTTTGTCTTTGAGCACACTAACCAATTTAAAGTTACAGATTGAGGACCATCTAAAACAATTTAAAAATACATTTCCAAACCTTAACATTTCCCCAAAATAACATTACCTGACACATTTTCCTGAAATGGTACAATATTTAGGTCCTGCAGTAAGGTACTCATATATGAGAATGGAAGCAAAACATCAGTTTTTTTTTTAAATCTCATACCACAACAACATTTTAGAAACGTATACAAATCTTTGGTTGTACGGTGCCAGAAAGCAGACTGTTTTAGTAACATTTGCGAAGACGCAGCAGCTATCCCCTTTTTGCTACTGAACAGTTAACTGGTCCTTGTTTTAAAATTTATTTAACAAAAATGGACAATGTTAAAGATAAGCTTCAATTATTTGATGGTATCACAGTTAATGATTCTGCAAATGTGTACTCTGTGAAACATGTGGCACTCAGTGGCTCTAAATTTATTACTGGGCAGATACTTATTCTTGCTGATGTAGACGGCCAACTGCCTGTATTTGGAATAGCTGATATCTATATTGTAAATATGTCTCAACCATTTTTTGAACTGAAGTTATTTGAAACACTAAGATTCTCGCCTGATGTCCGTGCATATGAAATAGCAGAACCAAACTTACCAGAGGGGACCGTTTTTAAACAAATACACGACTGTATTGATTTTAATTGTAATGCTAAACCTATATTCAAGGAAGAGCTACATGTTCCCATAAAATTTGATATGAAGGATTTATTAGACAAGCACTGCACATAATTATGCATTTAGAGCCTAAAGGAGCAGGCTTAATCGTATGATAATGCCAGCATCTTGCAGTTGTAGCGACTTTGGAATACAATTTATTTATATATAAATTAGTCTCTAGGTGCACTGTTTAAGAACGGCCAAATGTTAGTAACTGAGACATACCATAATAGTTCAATGATATCATGTAGAACTCGTATTCCCTTGACAACAATTGACATCCACACAACGTGTTAGAAATATAAAACAATCGTTTATTTAAGTAAAAGGAAGTGAACAACTAATCTAATATTACAGAAAGGAAAAGCTAGATGTGCGTGAATAGTAATATGCAGTTCATTGATTCCATAGTCAAATGATTACAACGATCATAATATATTAATACTGAATGTGTCTTATCACACAAAGTGTCTACTTTGCATTAGTATTTTCAATTTAGTTTAGACGTGATGTACCAAACAAATAATACTTTATCAACCTCTGTTGATTATATATTCAAATTAACTCAGATGGGACAGTGATGAAATCCTCAGCATTTACGAGGCAGCTCCTTTTGAGTTGCACATTCCAAACTGTCATAATACATTTCTTACACACTCTAAAACAGAAAGTGATATTCTATTAATAGAACAGTTTCCACTTAACTTGATCACATTTGCTTCAGTTACTTTCTCGAGTCATAAAGTATTTAATATTAGACATGTTGAATACTTATCGATTTCCATATACTTTGCAAGTCAGCATGTTTTGTGATTCTCACTTCAACTCACTTATGCAATAAGTACAGTACCAACAGTGTTGCAAAAAATAAGATAGCCATATTTACGTTTGCAAATTTCCCAGCTCAATCTCTTATGTTGACTTCCGGGAATGCAGTGTTTATGTCACTGTTTACATTCCCGACAAGCACTTAGACTTCCTTTTCAGCCACATATGTGAACGCACTTAGGCCCCCTAAAACCTCAACTGTGAACGGAAATTTTGAGGCGGCCCGGAGACGGCCCAAGGCCAGCTCAGTAAGTGTGAACGGGGTCTACGTGGACAGGGCCTTAGACCACTGCCTCAGCAACTGCTGCTTTTTGAACTTGAGCTCTTTGACAACATACTTATGACTGGTTTCGTCCCTTTAAGATTTCCTCAATAATGTACAGTTTTTCCTTAATTGAAATTGACAATCGTTTAGCGCTGGCCATGATAATACTGCATAAATTACAGTAATAAAGTTAGCCTACCAGAACGCAATATGCGCAGCACAGACCACTGCGTACCATTGCGGTGTGTGCTTAATAAAAGGAAGTATGTACTATCAGAGTACGTACACAAAGGAGAATTTAAACAGGATTTAATACAATTTTATTTGGTTCCATTATACGGTTCTTTATATCGTGTACGTATAGAGTGTACGTTATATCCCATTGTAAATGGGATTGACTGTATTAACTAAAAGTCATGGATTTGCATGGATTTATATAACAAACATGCAAAGACAGCGCTAAAGTGCACTGTAACCATTACATCCCTGGTGTTTGTATTTATTCATTATTAATAAATACAGTATTGTACACTAATATGGAAATGTAATTAACCTGTCAAAGTTGTTTTTAGGCTTCTTGTTAACGACAGAATAGTAGGGCAGTATACCTCTATGTGTTTTATCAGACATTACAGATATGTAGATAAAAATCAAGAGAAAAAAGCTGTCTTTTCCAATTAGCACGCAGAGAGGTTGACGGTCTGTGACCAAGTCTGGCAGCGTGAGTTTGCTGTCGCATCGTCCTGAACAAGGCGACACTGATATTCGTTGATATATTTTTACATGTGTGCTGTCAAATTCGAACATAGTTTGCTGGAAAAGATTTATATTTATTGTCAAAAAGGTTCCAAAAAGTGCTGGAACTCAGTTCGGTGCTTTTCAGCAGTACTCAACCACTGCTAAGGCATGACCCACTGTTAACACATACTGTACTGATCCTAAGGACAACTGTGAACAGATCTGCTGATTACATGCAGCAGAAGTCATAAAGTTCAGCAAACATTCAAATGCTTTACAGCTTCCTCAATCATTCAGTCTTATCTGTTCAAAACATACTGCAAAACAAATATGATATGCTTTATAATACAGCTACAGTGTACTTTAGACATTATTTAAGAGACGCATTTACAACATAATGATCAGAGGAAAACATTTTTTGAATACACACTAGGGTTGCCACCTGGCCCCATAATTCCGGAACACTGTGAGGCAGAACAGGATTTTGAAGTTGCCTTTAAAATGAAGGAAATGAACACCTGAACTGAGCCCTAAACCTTTGCTAAATTGATTCTAGTGATTAATTATCATGAGGCAGCATGACAATTCAATAATATCTTTTAACAAATAAAATAAATAAATAAGTACATCATCAATATTTATTTATTTCATTAATAGTTTTAAAAATATATATTTTAAAGTTTCTTTATAGTTTCTAATAGTATATCACCTTCTCCCACTGAAATCATTAATACTGAGGAGCTGTTCACTATTCCTGACACCAGACAGCGTGAACACTGGATCAGTGTTGTTATTTAATTGGGAGAGTCAATGTAAATTAGGGCTATATATTACTAATTAATAGGATATCAATAGTATCTTTTAAATATTGAGAACTGAGATATAATTTTGTCAAAATAAAAATAAATATCTTGAATAAACCTACACACATGTTTATTCAAGATGCTTTTTTTGTTTTGTAAGATTTTAATTATCACAATGATTCAGATAATTAAGAAGCAGTATAAATTAAGCACGCGCTTAGTGCTCAGTTCACGTGTTTATTGCTTTCAGTTTAAGGGCAACTTAAAAACCCTGTCCCGTCCCAAAGTGTTGGGAATTATGGGCCCCAGAGGCAACCTTAATACACACTGTTAATGTAAAATATGGAGTTCAATTTTTAAAGTCACAAAAACATTTTGATATCTATCCAAAAAATGTTCAAGGCACAAAATTCCAAATAAAAAGTGTATATAAAGTAGTATACTGTGTATATCTATCTATCTATCTATCTATCTATCTATCTATCTATCTATCTATATATATATATATATATATATATATATATATACTGGGACGATTATTTTTTAGTCATGCTTGCCACAGTACTAACGACTTTTGGAATGCTTGTATATGCTCGCAGTGTTGGGATAAATGCCTCTTCCTTGTAACTTCAAATTGAGTTAGTTTAAAATTGAGAAAATGTCAGCAAGATATGACAACTTTATTAACCAATTGGCATTGTCAAGCAAATTTTCCAAGATAGACTGTTTCTCTGCCAGAAAAATGTGAGTCTCATTCACATTCGTACACCCTTGTTAGTACTCTGCCCCTTGACAGCCATCGTATTTCAGTGTGAAACAGTAACTGAGTATGCTCCGCTCCCATTTCTGACCATAACGCTTCAAAAAGCCTGCTGTTCAGCGAGCTTCCTTTAATGAAATTAACACCCCTGGATGCCAAAGCTTCACAGTGAATGAGACGGTGATTCCAAACAACATCATTACCAGCTGCCTCAGATATTCTTTTCACAACTCCGCAATTTCTACCTGCCATATTTGCTGCACCATCACTTGTTATTCCTTTGCAATTATTCCTTTGCAATTTTCCAAAAATGCAGTCATCCAGCGCTCTGAATATATGTGCTCCTGTTATATTTGTTGGTAAGTCAGACAACACAGCAAATCTTCCTTAAAGTCATCTTGCCACACATACCTCACATAAACTAACAGTGTTGCACAATTTGAAACATCAGTACTCTCATCAAGTTATATAGCAAAATCCCTGGCTGACTGTAACCGAGTAAAATCATTATGCTCTGCAATGTCACATATTCTCCAGACATTCTGTTGTCACTGAGAGGAATGCTTCTCAATTTTTCTGCAGACTTGTCATCGAAAATTGTATGCATCACATCCAGAGATGCTGGAAGAATAAGTTATTTGGCCACTGTATGAGAAACTTTCTGTTTTGCCACACAGTATGCAACCAAATATGAAGCCAGGTGTGCATTGTCATTCAAGGTAGCTGAGCAATCAAGAACTTGAGCTGATAATGGCAGCGGCAGTTCCCACAATGCAACCTTATACTGTAAAATAGATTGGATCTTGACCATTAGTAAGGCACCAATCTTGAAAATATTTCCACTTATAGGCATACAGTGACCAAGTGGAATACCCATGACCGTGTCTGACAGCCCTAAGCCTGACCAGTGGTCCCTTTCAGGGTCCAGACCCATAGCTGGAGCCTGCCTAGATCCCGGTGCCAAAGTGTGCCTCTCGTCTGACTGAGAAGATCTCGGCGAAGCGGGATTTCCCAGGGCGGGCTGTTCAATAGCTGGCACAGGGATGAAAACCAGATTCTCCTGGGCCACCTGGGGGCCACGAGGAGAACTGACGCCTTCTCTGACTGGATCTTTCAAGAAAGGCTGAGAGCAATGGCAGAGGCGGGAACGCGTAAAGGACACTCTGGGCCATACGTGGACTAGCGCGTCGACGGCGAGTCGACCCCTGCAGTGGTGGAGGGAGTACCATAGGGGGCAGTGTGTAGTCTCCACCAAGGAGAAGAGATCGACCTGCGCCTTTCCGAACCATTCCCAAATGCTCTCCACCACCTGAGGGTGGAGCCGCCACTCCGACTGATGCGGGCCTTCCCTCAAGAAGTCACATTGTCAGCCGACGGTGCCTGTCGCATTTGGGATGTAAGTGGAACGCATTGAGCCACGCTTGTAGTGGGCGCATGCGCAATAAACCCAGCTCGATGGCTGATACCGCTGCTGCCATCAGACCCAGTAGTTGCTGGCGCAAAATAAGGGGCACCCTCGATCCCTGTCAAAGAGGTGGTGCTGTAGAGCTGTTACCCTGTCTTGCGATAGGTATGTATGCATCGTAGAGGAGTCCAGCCGGAGCCTCACAGACATTATGCACTGCACCGGCGTCAGCCGACTCTTGGTACTGTTGATGGTGAGGCCCAGCCTCACTAGATGCTTTGTCACTAGCGCCTTGTGGGCCACCGCTTCCTCCTGCAACTGGGAACAGATCAACCAGTCGTCAAGGTAATCCATCAAGGGGGCAAGGATAGCATCTACGCACTTTGAAAATGTACGGGGAGCTAGGGAGAGGCCAAACGGCAGCATGGAAAACTCATATGCGCTGCCCTGACCTGTGCTGTTGACAAATGTACGTGTACCGTAAGTTCACCGCATTGAACCAGTCTCCCGGTCAGACAGATTGTGTGACAATGAGTCAGCATGTGGAGCCCTTTCTGTTTCAGAAACCGGTTGAGAAAACGCAGGTCCGGGATGGGGTGAAAGCACTGAGATGAGGCCTACAAGCGATGTCTAAGGTTACCTGGCAGGGCTGTGGGAACTGGCACCGTCCGGGAGACTGTTCGCATCTGAGTAGAGTGTCAGCGGCTCGACCTGACCTGCGCTGGAGCGGCGGGAGGGAGCAACGCAGCTACTTGTCTTGACGCCTCACTTTCTCTAAGAGATCGCTATAGGATCTCCTCCACTGCTGGGCCAAAGGTGTGACCTGATGATATGGGCGCGTCCAAGAAAGCGGGTTTATCAGCATCAGGCACCCGTGCCTGTGACAGCTACAGCTACAGTTACAGCTACAGCTGTCTGCACACGACCACTAGGCCAGCCAGACACCGGCCCAGGGTCTGACCCTGCAGGCCGGAGATCTGGAGCAACGTGTGCAATAGCAATCGCAACTCCGTGGTCACCGGCTCTGGGAGCGAGGCGTCATGCAAAATCCCATCCAAGTACGCAGTCAGCATGCTGGATGTGTTCGCCAAGCACAAACTTTGGGCTCACGCCACGTAAGCTCTCAGGACTTGTGTCTATGTAACCCTGCACTGCAGGTTCGGGCACACGGGGCATACCTCCCACCGGAGGAGTCTTAACCTAGGCTGCAATGGTGGAGTCCACAGAGGCAAACCTGGCCAGGCCCAATTTCTCTGTACCCTCCAGCAAGGCCAGAGGAGAACCATGTCTCAATTGTGCCAGTGCTGTGGCTGGCTGGTTCCAAGAGGAACGCACCTCCTCCATAAAATCGGGAAAAGCTGAGAAGGGTTGAGCTCGGGGAGCCACGTCATGCGGTCGAAAGACGGAACAGCGTGGCTCTGTCTGTGCTGTCCAGGTGACCTGCAGGCATGGATCTAAGGAGCACCGAGTACTGCATGCACGAGTACCATGCAACAATAGATACCGTGCTCACCGCTTGCACCAGGCACCATGTGCTGTGCAGCACTGGGTATGATGTTCACCGCTTGCACAGAGCACCAAGTGCACCGGGCTACAGCTCGCATTGAGTACTGCATGCACAGTTGCACCGAGTACTGTGCAGTGCCGGGCACCAAGAGCACCGAGCACCATGAGCATCGTGTGCCATGCAGCACCGGGTTTGATGTGCACCGCTTGCACCAGCACCGCTTAAAGCGAGCGCCACTTGCATCTAGCACCACGTGTACCTTGCAGCACTGCTTGACCGAGCAGCACTGCTTGACCGAGCAGCACTGAGTACTGTGCAGCACCAGGCACCGTGCGCACCTAGCACACGGAGTACCGCGTGCACCGAGTACCGTGCAGCATCGACGCTCTAGCCTGTATCGGTACAGTGAGTGAATGGACACCGTGCGCACTGTGGTACCAAGGTAGGATGGGCAGAGTCTTATGTACCGTGGTAGTAAAAAACACTGGGGCAGCTAGGCACGGTGCCTACCCTGACCTCGTAGTCACACAATTCTTAACAATAATACTTACCGTACTTAGATGGACAGACAGACAGAAAGAAGCAGCCTGACACGGGGAGCGAGCAGGTGCTGATAGTCAGAAATAGAATAAAAAGGCTACAAATTTTTAAACCACTGATTCCGGGAAAAGCGGCGAAGGCAAGCTTTCAGCAAAAAGTGCAGGGGAACTAGCAGTAGCTTACGCAGCACTTTTTAGAAGAAAAAAGGCTCAATGCAACACAGAGAGGTCTTACTGTACCAATCTTTACAAGCGAAAGAGAGTTAATCTCCCCTGTGTGATGGTTAAGTACCCTCGGGAGGCGAGACCGAGGGGGTCACCGAGGGGAGAGGGCCTATCGGCAGCTTTGATAGAAAGAGCTCAGTGACACCTACCAATAGGCAGGAGTGTATCCCCTAACAATGTTTTGGTTGCCATCTTCGAATTGAAAGGGAACTGCTCGTTATTTTCAGACAATGGTGGGAAAGATACACGCAGAAAGAAAATTATTGCTAATTCCCCAATAAGATCCCTAGTTTACTAAATATCTTGGTATCCCTCCCATTTTAAATATATGCAAATGATTTCTATGAGTAAATATTTGGGGTTCCTCTGCACACGTCGTTCAAGATTTAACTGCAACAATGAATACCTATATTTTGTTTATTGAATGTTTTCTTAATCTGAAATTCTATAAAAATGTAACATTTTAACATATACCTGTATCAGATAGTAGAGGAAACATCAAATAGTCGAGTATTCAAATAGAGGATTGTAAATATGTGCCAGGGCAGAGCCCTGCATGTAACTGTGTGCCAGGGCAGAGCCCTGCATGTAACTGTGTGCCAGGGCAGAGCCCTGCATGTAACTGTGTGCCAGGGCAGAGGCCTGCATGTAACTATGTGCCAGGGCAGAGCCCTGCATATAACTATGTGGCAGGGCAGACCACGCATATGAAAAGTCTTATGTAGAATGTGGTCATCTCTGCATTGATTAAATGATTACTAATTTGAAAAAAAATCAAACAAATGTAAAGAAAACAACTGCTACTCGTACTGGTAGTTTGTGTGCAAGAATGATTTTGTTTAAACTTTTATTTTGCTCTGTGAGCAGTGTTTTGTTAAAGATTTTTTGTTTCTTTAATTTAATGAATACACGCTCAGTGCTTGAACCTGCTATCTATCTATCTATCTATCTATCTATCTATCTATCTATCTATCTATCTATCTATCTATCGTTATGGAACAGTACTTTCACAAATAGTGCAACAGACATTATCACATACATGATGTATTCAGTTTTTTTTTGTTGACTAGTTTTACCTCAACTATTCCTCTCTGTCAAATGTGTACTTGTCCTACCCCTATCAGACCCATACACTGCACAAGCAATGATGCCTGTAACACGCATACAGTATAGTGTCGTGTTGCACTGCATTTATTGCACATTTTAGAGTCGTTCAAATCTCAATTACCCAAATACTGAGGCACTGTAATTACTTGTATTTTGTAGAGATCTGCACTAAAGTTTCTTTGAGTAACACACTGATGTGCACTGGATTGAGTTGGAGCTTACTGATATGGAGCCACTTCGACTGATTTAGCCTACGTTGTCACTGGCATTGAACTAGAACAGAAGAGCCGCTTCTGAAGCTCTTTAATACAGTCGTATAAAGAATACATAAATAAACAAACAAACACCATATTAGAACAGACCACTCGGTATGATAGCACATGTCATAAAAAAGGTAACAGAACAGTACCAGTGGTAAAGAAAATGTCATTTAAAGCTACTTACACTTTACAACTTTATTGTTAAAACATTTAAAACAATGCTACAGTATGTAGCAGGCCTGCTGAAGAGAGCGTGATTTGTACTCGGGTCTAATATTCGCTGGAGTATCAGCACCTTCTCTAGATTTGTACAAGCATCCTTTCAGCCATGTTTACCCTTTAGTTGCAGGATGTTTCACAATACTTTATCGCGTGTTTACTGCACTTTGCTTCCCTGCGACGCACCAAGGTTTCACTGTGCTTTTATGCTGTATTACTACACTTCCTTGTGCTTCTAACATGGTACAGCACAATAAACTTTCAGAAGGGATGGTACACAATCACGATACACTTAAAGTATTCTCTAGGGACTTTCTGTGCAGTCTACTAAGTTTTTTTTTTTTCTCCACACTTTGACCACTTGATAATATTATTACATGAAATACTATCACATATTGTTACCATGACATCCTACACTTCTGAGCTCCACTAGAGGGAGCTACCACTCAACAATTTACAGCATTGCATTGTAGAGTGTTTATAAACCCACACCTTAGAACAAAAGAAACGTTACCATTCAACCCAGCAATGCTCCTCTAGTTCCAAATACAGTAGATGCAGTGTTTGATCCCAGAGCAGCATCCAAAGCACTCTTAAATGTTTTCAGTGAACCAACAGCAACAACATGACCAGAAACCCATTGCATAATATATAGTTAAATAAGAATTAGAGGAGCGCTATGTGATGTTTAGCAAAGGGTAGAGATCACAACATGATTAATCAACTTCTTTTAAATGTGTTTGAAATGTCGAGATCATTTATCTTATTATCTTCCTGAGATTCTGAGATAATTGAAGTTGTGACAATCTCTCTGCTTACCTTTCGGTATGGAAATCAAATTGTTATTAATGTCTTAAACCATGGAAATTAATCTGATTTTCACATGGTTTATAAACACTATACGTTTGTTTTCTGTAGTTGGGTCTTACTGCGTACACTTGTGTTGCTAGTTATAAACTGAACAGCTTTTTGGTGTCCAGCTGTACTTTGAGAGAAGACATCTTTTGAGTTTAGAAAATTATCCAAAGTGAATCATTACAGGAAGAATACATTAGTTAAGATAACGGTGATATTTCACATTTCCACAAATTAAAAAGTAAACATAAGAATAAGCTATAACAATCCTCTAACCTTCCAGACTTGGTACTAATTAAGATGTACTTTTCCCCAGTCTGTAATGTACTTCCACCTCATTTTATATATTATTTGTGCTGTTTTGAGCCACTTCCTTCATTGTAGTTTAGGGGCTCAAGATAATTACAGCTCAAGAGGCTTAAAACAGAGTCACCACCTCCACTCTATGAGGATGGGACAAAGTGTTTTATAGTGTTTCCCATGGCAATTGCTTTTTCTTGTATGTTTTTGCCTCCCCTCTGGACAGTCAAGAAGCCTATCACCACATACTCATTCAAGCCATCTCAGTTTAATCAATTCCAACTGGGATTATTTATGTTCTGTGAAGCAAAGATAAAGCTTGCACAAAAAAACAAAACACAAAAACAAAGCTATCAGAGCTTGCAATGCTGTGAGCTTGGTGGGACTCTGATTTGTGTGAGGGTTAAAAAGCTAATAGAGTGACCTGCGCCAGGTTCCTGGGGCCAGAACACGCGGCCAAGGCATTGGCAGCTGAGCTGGACTGCTCTCCATGTCGGAAGCTCTCGAGGGGAACAAAGAGACGGAGAGCAGCCCTATCTCCAGCAGTCTCTCTCTCCTCCAACCAGTGGAGAATGAGATCAGTGGTTCAAGAGCCTCTGCAGAGGTCATTCAGGACATCTCCTGCTACTTTGACCAGGGAGCTCTCACACTCATCTGGGTCACCCTCCCCCACTGCACCACCGGTACAGAGGTGCAGACACCTCTCAAGGGAGGTGAGATGGTCACCGCTGAGGCGGTACCAATCGAGGGGGCGCTCACCAGGGGACAGGCGGTCGTTGCGCAGGCACCACTGCCCTTCGCCAAGGGACAGATGGTCGCGGCTCAGTCACAGCTTCGCTTCTCCATGCAGTCGCAGACGTGCACCATCACAGTCACCTCGAAGGTGCCCAAGCTCAGTCAAGCGGCGCTTCGTGGAGCTGGCAGAGACTGTAAGGGCTCAGCAGACCATGGTGGAGACCCTATTGAAATCTCAGGGCAGGCTGCTCCCTAACCAATTAGGTGGCATTACTGGATGTCCCCATTAAACCAGGGCAGACTTTTGGGGCGACCATTGACGTAAGCCTTGAGAGGTCCCAAAAGGGCACAGAGGTTGACTCCAAGTTTTCGCGCCTTCCGGCTTATCGTCAGCGCCCAAGATGGCATGGGCAGCCTGCCGGTGTGAAAGGGTCTGAACGTTGCCCTCCACCCCAGAATAGACAAGCAGGCAGAGGCAGGCGCAATGGCAGGGGACCACCACAGGGGTAACCGGATCTCAGGTTACGCGCAGAGGCGAACACAAAATGGATCATAGATCATGTGGCGAAGTTGGGGCTCTCAATACATCAACAGAAGAGCGAGCACAGATTTTGCTGGTTGCACCCAGATGTCCGAGACGCCCCTGGTTGCTCTCCTCTCCGACATGTTGTCGAATCAGCCGTGGCAGCTTCTGCTGCGCAAGGACCTCCTGATCCAAGCGGAGGGGCTATTATGGCACCCAAACCCAGCCCAGCTCCAACTCTTGGTCTGGCTGTTGAATAGAGCCGTCTATTTAGACGAGGTTTGCCAGATGCAGTAGTAGAGACACTACAGTCTGCTAGGGCGCTGAGTAATAGAGCCCAGTACTCATATAAATGGAAAGTTTTCCAAGACTGGTGCCTTGCCAAAGGTCATGATCCTGTGACTTGCCCGATTGAGACAATATGATCCTTCTTACAGCACTTGTTTGACGCAGGAAAATCAGAGTCCACTTTCAAGGTATACCTGGCAGCAATATCAGTGTGCCATGACAAAATTGACTCTGTGTCCCCTGGGGCACATTTCTTGGCAGTGCATTTTCTTAAAGGGGCTCGGAGGCTTCGACCTGCCATGAAAAATATGGTCCCCAAGTGGGATCTAGAACTGGTACTGAGGGCCCTTATGGGTCCCTGTCACAAAGACGGGGGCAGTGGGTGACATCAGACCAGAAACCAGGAACCAGGAAATAAACAACAGAGGTGGAGTTTGGTGAAGCTGAGTGAATGGTCTCGCTCAGCATTTAATAATGAAAAGGCAGACAGAAAATAAAAGGTTGTAAGACAAACAAGACACAGGACACGGCACTCGTAGCCAAAACAAAAAGACAAACAAAACGGATTATACAGACAAAACACAGTGAGCTTCTATTCTTATATCTATTACAATTACCTCTGTCTCCAATCCCGGTCTCCACTCACCAAACACACAACCCCGAGAGTTCATGCAGCTGTACTGAAACTCGATTGCTAATCAATCATTCAATTGGAGTCGTGGTACAACTGCACGTGAATGAATAAAGTGCAGTTCCCCGTGCTCACATATTATTACATTTTACTTGCACGTGAAGTGCTGTGCAATCCTCGTGCCTAAATACAAATATACATTTTAAACACTTGTGTTACACAGACCCGTTTACATCCCGTGTATCAAAGACAATACATCAACATTAACACACAGCATACAACACAAAATACACACAGGGGCGGGCATTTTGCCACAGTCCCCCATTTGAGCCCATAGCATCAGCAGAACTGCACCCTGTTTCATTGAAAGTGGCATTTTTAATAGCCATTATGTCTGCCAGATGAGTAAGTGAGCTTCATGCTCTGTCCATTGATGACACATGTATGGCTTTCACTGGAAGTGACTCGCGGGTAACATTAAGAACAAATCCATCCTTTTTGCCAAAGGTGGTATCCTCATTCCATAGTAACCAATCAATGGTTTTGGAAACTTTCAGACCTCTCCTGCACGAATCAAAGGAGGACCATAGACAACATACGCTATGCCCAGTTCAGGCTCTGCGCTGTTAGTTGGATAGGACGGCGTCCTGGAGACAGTCCAACCAGCTGTTTGTCTGCTATGAGTCCTGCTCTAGAGCTCAGGCCCTATCGAAGCAACGTCTAGCGTCTTCGTGAGCTTTCCTTCATGGAGCCTCCTTAGATGAGTTATGCAACGCTGCTACATGGACAGGTAGTCAGACATTTGTGTGTTTTTACCGCCTTGATGTTACAAACCAAACGAGACCCTCTCTGGGCTCTAGAGTTTTGCAGACGGCATGCCCTTAGGCATCATATGGGCTCTGATGCTATCGCACTGGGGCTGTACTGTCGGATGTCTGGAGCCACGACAGCTTTGGTACAGCTTTCCCATTTGGTAATGGTTGTCATTCGAATTGAAAGGGAACGTTAAGTTATTACCATAACCCTGGTTCCCTGAAAGAGAATGACAGGCATTACCCTTTGAGGTCGTGTCCCCAGTTGACCTCTGTTTTCGAAAGAGAGTGGCGATGTGCTACTGTGAGGACGTCCCTCTTCAACAGGAGTTGGGAGGGACTTCCCCCTCACAGCAGGGCCCTGATAGGGCAGCTTTTTTATATATGCTCAGTGAGTGATGGTCAGAGAGGCTCTTCCCTTTTGGTAATGGTTGTCATTCTCTTTCAGGGAACCAGGGTTATGGTAATAATGTAACCATTCATATCAACCGTCAATCAGTATCAGCTACCAATAGTGTTGGAGCCAGGTAAACAGTTTAACTATTTAAACCTACCCCTCAATCTGTGCTGTCCTTCCTGGCCTCCACCTCATATTTGGCTTTGCCAGACTTCAAATAATAAATACAGTGAAATACAGGGCATAGCAGATTAAATACAAACAGTAAAAAAATAAAAAAATAAATGCAAATACATTAAATACAGGCATCTTACAATGCAGGTACATTGAATACAGGAATATTACATTAAATACAGAGCTAGGATGTGAATTCTAAGCTTTCTGGATGTGTGTGTGTGTGTGTGTGTGTGTGTGTGTGTGTGTGTGTGTGTGTGTGTGTGTGTGTGTGTGTGTGTGTGTGTGTGTGTGTGTGTGTGTCATACAGAATCATAGGGCTAGTATGTGAATCCTAAACAGTACTTTTCTTTTCGGTGAAATCTGCTGGTACAACTTTGTGAACTGGTCCAGACTGTACGTCCACACTGATTCCTCTGGACATTTAATGAATTAGCGCATGAGCAGTGTTCTGACATCAGTATCAGAGACTGTAACATGCAGGCATCCACGTTTTGCATCAAATACAATGTGAAAGAAAAGAATATGGGACTATACAACTGACCTGTAGGAACAAAGAATTTGTGTCCCTGAGTTTTATAGAAAGGTACATGTACAATAAAAGCTGTTTGCAGTCCCCAAGCTCATGCACCCCCTTATTATATAACCTCCTGTCTTTTCCCGTTGCTGTCCGGCTCATCAGCCAGTCACATCCATGCTCTGTAACTCCCGAAAACAACAACACACATTCTCCCCACTCATTCACTCACTCCCCCTTCCCATGTGAAGTAACGGCGTGACCTGTTTCCCTTACAATACATGCAACATATTAAAGACAGACAAGACAAACTGAACAGGCAAGAAGTCCTGCAACAAAGCAATTGTCTGGGTAATTACAATATATTTTTTTAATTTGAAAGATTTATGAAAGCATGACAACCTTTATGTACAAAAATCTTCATTGATATACAATTGAACAAGAACTGTTGAATATTTATTTTCGTTTCATACATTATTAAATGTCATTGTTTACATGATAGTGAAAAAGAAATAAATATCAAGATAGATAAAGAAATAAATAACTGTCTAGGTATTGATTTATGTATTAATTTATTTAAATCTTTATTACTGTTTTTTTTTTTTTTTTGTTTTACCAAACATATAAGCTATCCTTCAGCATATCCTTAAGGAAACTGGAATAGGGAACCTTCTAGACTGCTGCTCCTCAACACTAATGGCTCCCATGTGTACTGTGAAATCAATTAGCATTCCATTAGCACTTTTACTAGGATTACATCCTGTACAGTTAGGTATGTGTCTCTGCTGAAACCTCTTGAGCCTGTATGAAGTATATAGAGGCTACACTATGCACATTCATTCAGTGCTATAGTTCCAGGGATGAAGAAGGTGGCTTGTGGGTTGTTTACTGTCCCCCTCATGCTTATGGAGTATTTTATATAACAAGATAAAGTATTGAAAATCAAACAATGAACAGTGCTTTTCACCCGGTCATTCTGTTGTTGGATTAGAATAAACAAAAGATAAATTCCAAAATGACTTTTTGTATTCAACACTACAACTCTCTACACTTGTTGTATAATTAGAAGTATTCATATTGAAAGTTATTGTAACTGTTTGAGTACAGTTAGATGCCAAAGTATATTCAAAGTAAATGGTTTTTATTATTATTATTGCAGATCAACTGTTCACCATAGGAAAGACCTATGGAAGTATGTGCCACAGCACTTCAGTGTGTTTCCACCAGGACAATTCCTATGGACATTACACAAGAAGAAAACAGGCTTTACATTCACGGCCCACTTCTGACCCAGACAAGAGTACACTCAGCCCCAATAGAAGAGAAAACTGCTTCAGAATATCACTCTGGATGTACCTTTTACATATGCTTATAGATACACCTGGATAATGAATGTTATAGTGTAGAACTTGAGTGGTATGTTAATGCTATGATTTTGGATTGGAAAGTCCATTAACTACAAAAATAGTAAAAAGAATACTGTTGGTTTATGGTATATATATATGTAGATATCAGGTGGAAGATATTTTTGATATTTTTGCAGGCTATGCAATATAAAAGGGACATGTATTTTTTGTATGTGTTTCTTTGATATTTTGAACAGCCATAACTTTTTTTCAGCATTAAATCTTCTGAAGCTAAAATTCAACTAAAGATACATATATAAAATTAGAAGAAATTGACACTTTGCTAGCAACATGTCGTTTATGAAAATAGAAAATTAGAGCTATCGCAGACTTGTAATATTTGTGTTTATTCCAAAGAACAAGCATGTTTGTGTTTGCCACCTATTGCATTTTTAAAATAACAACTCAATCTTGCATTATGTAGAACTGCATTGGCTAGTTTCACAGACCCCCCCCCCCATTATCACTGATCTTGGATTAACTAATGTTATGTTAGGTAACATAGACCTAGAATAGTGCTATTCAGGGTATGTGAAACCAGTCGTACAGGTTTGTCATTATCTGTAACTAATCCTGCTTGAAGATGACATAATGAAATTATTATTCTATAAAAGAAAGTCTGGGAAAGCAGTTCCTCTGCATTTATTCCCCAAGATTAAATATGTATGTGTTAACTACACATATACTTAGCAATCATGATTTTACTGGCATGGCCCTAAGGGGAATTTCTTACAGCGTTAGCCAGCACTATGGCTGACTGGAGCTAGCTCCATTGTCCGTTACAATAAGAATGGTTAGCACTAAGCCAACAAGCTTTGACTTTGCGATGCGTACATGTCTGGCTAGTTTTATATGGCAAGCGAATATGAATATAAATTCTCTATAGCATTATGATAGAAGTGACATTCTTTTTAACAGCCTGTTTTACAACAGTGATTATAGGGTGGGGAAATCATAGAAATTATTCCCAAACAATATGCTGCAATCAAGCCATTATGAGCAACTGAAAATGTCTTGGACCGACTACTGAATACCAGTGTGGGCTTTTTAAATTAGATACATAAGTGACACATTGAATGATTCTTGCCGTAATTCACTAAGTCTAAAAGGAATGTGCACTAAATTATATTTTTAATTGTGTTTTCAAGCTGTGACACTTAATATTGCAACATTATTCAATCCAACACCAGTGAATGTTATGGTACAGTGATAACTAACACGTCTATACTGGGGGCAAATTATAGCAAGAAGAGGAGGGTGTTTATCATTTTTTGAAATATTTATATTGGGGGCAAGCATACTGGTTTAAATCATTAAGATCTTGTGTTACTCAACCTAAGGCTATACTGTCTGTGACTAATTATATATATATATATATATATATATATATATATATATATATATATATATATATATATATATATATATATATATAATAGGAAGTTTTCAGCCCTCGTGGACGTTTTCAGTTTGTTGTGTTACAACCTGAAATCTTGATTCATTTAATTGGGATTTGTTTTCCTTTGATTTACACAAGCTACTCAACACTTTGAAGAGGCAAGAGAGGCAAGTCTTGGTTAGATAAGTATTCACCCCCCTGAGTCAATACTTGGTAGAACCACCTTTGGCAGCAATTACAGCTGTGAGTCTTTTGGGGTAAGTCTCTGCCAGGTTTGCACATCTGGATTGTACAATATTCGCCCATTGTTCTTGGCAAAATTGTTGAAGCTCTGTCAAGTTGGATGGGGATGATTGGTCAACAGCAATCTTCAAGTCTTGCCACAGATTCTCAATCAGATTCAACTCTGGGATTTGACTGGGCCACTCTACGACATTCACTTTTTTGTTTTCAAGCCACTCCAGTGTCGCTTAGCTGTGCTTGGAGTCATTGTTCTGCTGAAAGGTGAATCTCTGTCCCAGTCTTAGGTCGTTAGCTCCATCCCTGCCAATGAAAAGTATCCCCATAGCATGATGCTGCCACCACCATGCTTCATAGTAAGAATGGTGTTACCTGGGTGATGTGCTGTGTTGGGTTTGCGCCAGACATAATACTTTGCATTTAAGCCAAATAGTTCAATTTTTGTTTCATCTGACCACAGAATCTTTTGCCACATCTTTTCAGAGTTTTTCACATGCCTTTTTGCAAATTCCAGGAGGGATTTTACATCAGAAATGGCTTCCTTCTTGTCACTCTTTCATACAGGCCAGATTTGTGGGGTACCTCAGCTATTGTTGACACAGTCAGTTTCTTCCATCTCAGCCATGGAACGCTGTAGGTCTTTCAGAGTTGTCATTGGCCGCTTGGTGGCTTCTTTGACCAATGCCCTTCTTACCCGGCTGCTCAGTTTGAGAGGAAGGCCTGCTCTAAGCAGATTCTGGGTGGTGCCGTATACCTTCCACTTCTTAATGATTGACTTGACTGTGCTCCCAGGGATATTCAATGCCTTTGAAATCTTTTTATACCCCTCCCCTGATCTGTGCCACAACTTTATCCCAGAGTTGTTTTGAAAGCTCCTTGGTTTTCATGGTAGCATCTTTGCTTTGAATGCACTACCCAACTGTGGGACCTTACAGAGACAGGTGTATTTAATCTGAAATCATGTGAACCGCTTTTATTGACACAGATGGACTCCATTCAACTTACTGTGTGAATTCTGAAGGCAATTGGTTGCAGCTGAGCTTATTTAGGAATTTCCTAGCAAAGGGGGTGAATACTTATCTAATGAAGACTTTTCCGGTTTTTATTTTTAATTGATTTGTTTTTTCACCCCCCCCTCCCCCCCCCCATATATATATATATATATATATATATATATATATATATATATATATATATATATATATATATATATCAAATTTTTGTTCCATTACCGTTTGACGATTACTCTTTGTTTTTTGTATAAGTCTGAGTTAAGGCACTTTGTTCTTATCCACCATGCGCAGTGTATTAGGATGAGCCAAATGATCATTTAGAGATATCTCAAATTACATTTCAAGATATCATTAAAAATGTCAAGCTATTTTTAAATATTTCAAGATATCTCTACATTATTTACCTTGAAATGAATCACCCAACTAAATGGGATCTTTTTGAAGATATCTAAAATGAATTTACAGATATTTTGAAATTATTTTAGGTATGTGAACCATGGTTATCAACCAAGCCAAATTGTCATTAAAAACGATCTTAAAATGAGCATCATGTTATCCAGTAATACCCTGTACAATCTGTTGATTGTCTTTAAAAGAACATTGAGAACTAGAGGGTTTGGATGGGTGATAAATTCCACTAAAACAATATGTCGATATTGACTGCTACGATTGGTACACCACTTAATATGATATGGGTCTTGGCAGTCATCAGTATCCGCTCTTAATCCAACATAGAGTAAATCACAGACTAGGGCAACAATGCTTCAATTGTCATTTATTTAAAACACCAAGGCTGTCAACATTAACTCCAAACATTTTAGCATAGAGCTAGGGTCTGCAGGACCTCTTCACGGACCGACCCACTCCCACAGAACTGCAGTCTGAAAAACAGAGAAAATCCCTGTGAAAAATGTGTCAACAGTACCCTCTAGCGTTCATCTGTTACATAATCTAAAATCATGTGCCATTGATAAAAAAAGTTATTTTCAAATAATAACAATAATAATAATAACAATAATAATAATAATACAAATAAAAAGGCAAGAGACAAACCACCTGCCCAAATCTCAATTTGCACAAGTTTAAAACAAGAAGGTTGGTTTGGCTCATGTAAACTAGAACAGGTCTACATACACCTGTCTGTCCTTTCCGCGCTGCAAGACCAATACTTGTGCTCCAAGCTTCGGCAGGAGAGGGTTGATTTGATTGTTATCCCAAATGAACTTCACTTTTTGAACTTCTCCAACATCCACCTCTGTATCGATGTAGGCACTGTATGTGCTTCCAGGTTTGAGTTTTGTTCTGTAGGTAAAGACAGGAACATTAGGACCTATCTGTCTTCACTGTGGTTTTGGACTACATATTGCACAGTGCTCCTGTTGCAGCAGGTAGCCCACTGGTATTGACCAGGAGCAACTGCAATAAACCATTTTTTGTGTATTAGCCATAATAACTAAATAATTAACTTACTCATGTATTGTTCATGTTTTGTTAAGGGCTAGTTAGAGAATATAGCTTTAAAATACACGTTTTACTTTTTGATTTTATTTATTTTATCGCCGTTCCGTTCTAGTTGCCTGCTGTAGACACATGATGTAACACAGGCCAAAACAGCCGCCATGACCATTGCTTTTCTCAGATCCGATATATAGGTTACTATTTACTAACCAAACCAGAGCTGTTCAAACTTACTGGCTAAAATAGAAAAACAAAAATAAAGGAGACATATCGTGGAGCTCATTATCTGTTGGAATGCCCTGAACTAAACATTAACAAAAAAATTTAAATGTGCATTAATATATTAGCAAACTATTTGTAAACAGTTTCATTGTAATGCTCCTAAAATGAAGAGTGACCCACACTGGTGAATTACTGCAAGGGTTCCCAAACGTTCAAGGCTCAATTGCCCCACCCAATGAATCCATTCTTCCAATGTTATATAATGGTATATACCGATAGCATGGGCCGGGGAAGAGAGGGATAACTAAACCAGAGTTCAGGGGGGCAGGTTAATAGTTACACTCCAGTGTACCATTGTAACAAAACTAATGTGATGTCTGTAAATGAGTGCGCACAATACACATTGCTTGTTAGTAAGTTTCTGTTTATCGATTCCAATACTAAAAAGTTACACACATATAGCTTAAACATTATTGCTAGACACAACAGTGTAGCACCTATTGCTAATGTTCTGGTAGAAGCAGTCGGGTACAGCAATGGTCTTTCATCAGGAGAGGATTTTCGGTTAAGCTTTCTCACTTGCACTTTCGAGTGCCTGACATATATATCTTGCCTAACTGCGTGTGTGAGAAGCTGATCTTTATGAACTCTGCTTATACTCTGTTTTCCTGACAGTATCTAAACACTATCAATGTCATGGCATGAGTTACAATGTTATTCCAGACACAGAACATACATCTCTTCTACACAAGGTCAAATGTACCCCACTTTAAACAAATATTGTGAGCAATTGGTAACCTTCATTAACCTTACACATCTGTAGTTATAGAGAGGACATTCAAGAGTCTTTTTGAGACCACCAGTAAATGTCACCAGGATGTGAGCATTGAACTTGTTACTGAAGTACAATCTCTAATCCCATTTCAAATGTGATACACTTGGATTTGATAGCCTCTGGTGTAAATCAATAGAGGAATCACTCACTTGGCGATTTCATGCTGTCTCGTGTTTCCCTTTGTCCCAAACAAGGACACTTTCAGAGTGCCTGACACACCTTGGTCCCCGGTTAGAGTTACTGTAACCTTGTAGCGCCAGCCTGTGTGGAGAAAAGGGAAAGCTGCAAGTTAACAATGTAAAAACAAGAAAGCATCATCCACTTCTAAAACACATTCATGAGGTAACAATCATAACAAGTCAATTCTGAAAACATTTCGACTCAGGAGATTTTAGTTTGTAGAAAGGGAGGTGTATCTAGGCCCCGCTACAGTACAGTACATTTAGACCGACTGGCCAAATAATCTGATTGAGCTGCTTCCAAAGCATTGTTTGAGGAGAACAGGGTGTGCTGTGTCCAGTGCTGGAGGTTTCTAGTGGTTTGGGCAACAAGATGACATGCAAAGCAAAAATGTCAGAGACACTGTGACAAACCATTGGACATCCAGAGGGCTGTTCAATAATGCCAATATTTTCATAGAATTAAAAATAATACGAAACAAAAAATGTTGCACCAGTTATGAATCCCCCTGTACAGTATGTCCCCCTGTATATTTGGAACATACTCTAGTTAATTTAATATGATGTAATTTTCATCTGATACAAGCCATTTGATACAAAGAACTTTCAATTTGTTGTCTCGTGTCAATAACCCTAGTGTTAGGGTTAGGGTATTGTATGTATTATCGATATATTTGATATATCTAAGATAGTTGATATGCATACGTACGCATGAACGGCCTGACATCGCCGGTGTTCAGATAGAACTTCATGTTTTCAACGCCAGCGGGTACCTTGAATGTAGGAGAGTGGTGACCCATCACAGGACAGCCTCCAACGGGGCACGGGAAACACTTTCCCTGGGTGTCACAAAAGTAGCATGCTTTAGTTTATATCACTGGTTTGCAGTTTAACAAATTATGTTTCTCTAATTGTCTAATTATACAACCTGCTTTGACAAATTAATTCCAGTATAATTGACCAAATATGAATTACTGTAATTTTATAGGGCTCACATTTTTCTGAATAAAAAAGACACCGTATTTTCTTAACTTTATAACTAAGCTGTATGTTAAGATGTGCTGATATGTCTCATGCATGATTTGTAATAAATACAATGTGTTTCTGTCACTGTGAAGAAGAGCTGTTTCTTTTAACTGCGGATATGCTCCATGGTTTCCTCTAAGCTGCGCTCGTGCCCTTGCAGCACAGCAGTTTGGTCCGCGCACGAGACGATTGGGGAATGCAATGTACAGTCATCAGAGATTTAGAAGTGAGTAGTTTTTCGAGATTTACGATTATACTGTATTTACAGTATACTCGTAAATCTCGAAAAACTACTCACTTCTAAATCTTTTGTAGTCATTTTTGTATTACTTTAGTATAAATACATGTTAATTTGGATTCATATGTTGTTTTTTTCTGACTTTATGCGAACGAAAAGACACACATTTGCCCGGTTTCCCATTGGAAATAGTGATATTTTGAAATATCACTGTCCTGGTCACAAAAGCAAAGTTTGTGGGGAATAATAGCCATTGTCTATACTTTTGAGGCATAAGCAATTAGGAAATAACACTTACTACCCAGGAACAAAATTAATAAATAAATAAATAAATAAATAAATAAATAAATAAATTGTTACACGGTGTAACTATACCATTTTCCTTCTTCTAAATATAATGTGTCTCGGGTTCCCGCCTGCCATCCAACTGTTGGGTGCGATTGCCTCGCCATGTGTGATGCGCCTGCCTGCGGAAACCGAGCTTGCTACTATATATATATATATATATATATATATATATATATATATATATATATATATATATATATATATATATATATATATAAAGAATAGCCGCTCGCGGTTTTGATAATATTGAAGCATAATAATCATTCTTATGGGTCTGTTAAATCGGGTATAATGGTCTCGCTCCTGTTGTACTGCAGCAGTAAGAGTTTATAAATTACATTATCACGACAGTATTTTATCTCCCGTTTGAATTTGCACCCACATCTATTCATTCAGATGCTTTGTTCTGACTACAGTATTTATTTTATGGAAAGGCATGGTCATTAGATCGGGAAATGTTTCGTAACAGATCAGCTTTTGTCCAGGGCAAAAACTACAGCAGTACTAATACTGCTTTTACATTTTTTTTTTTTTTTATTGTTGTCCGTATAACTGAAAGCTTAAATGCTTGGAAGGATCAACTGTTGAAAACAGTACAAATCATAGACGCCCTTAATTCTTGCATTCATGAATACCGGTACATCATATTATGTTTTAAGCACCGTCACTGGCTGACAGAAAAATAAAATATCACAATGAAAATTAATTACTGTTGATCTGTGTTCTCTACAGAATTAATCACTGTGCTGTAAAGCGTGGCTAGTTATAGAACGTTTCCATGCGTGTAAGAAAAGATCACAACTACATTTAAAACGTGATTGGATTTATTTGTTTAACGTGTCAGAATTTTACATTAAATCATTAACGCCAGCACTTGCTATAAGTAATCGAATGATACGCGTCATAAAATAAGTTATTTTTTAAAATAAGATTTATTTATTTAAAAAAGAACGGGTGTGACTGTAGGAAATACAACTTAATGTTCCATAAATGAAGAGAAGCTAGATATATGCGTTTATTTGATAGCGTTATAATGTAAAATGCAATTATAATTAGTACCTAATATTGAAACAAAAGCACACAAACACACCAAATGGAAAGAATACCGACACAATACTGAGTATTACGGTGGAGCACACAGCCTTTATATCGGTGCACAAACCCAAATTCATTCTGCACATGGCTGGAAGAAAGGAAAAGACAACATTGCGCCCCACAGAATACACTGCTTTTTAAAACTATTATTTTCAATAATAGTACAATATATACAATAATATATAGTACATATTTACAATATGCTGTGCTGAAAGTCAGCTCCATGGTGATAAAACTTACAGCCACAAAATCCCCCGTTGAATTACATTTGTATCCAACAAAGCCATCTGGGTTTAAGATGCTGTCGGTGTAATATTTATAAGATCTCAGGTGATTGCAGGCCACAAAATCCCGGGTTCCTATTAAATCAAAGCAATGTAAATTACAAAGAAAATACGCTGTGGAGAACAATTCTGTCAACCTGTTAAGTCATTCCACTTAAAAATGCCGCTCTAAGAGCCACTAAAATTTATTTATTTATTTATTTTTGTATTTTTTAACAAAAACAAAGCATACTCTAAGGCAGTGGTTCTCAAACTTCCAGGCACTGCGGCCCTCTTCTACCAATAAAAAAACTCTTGCTACCCCACTGCCCTGTACTACTGCAGAAAAGCTAGTATTGATAAGTAAAACATCCATTAGAAGGAAATATCAACACAACTAAAATATAGCCATTGCTGATTATTACAGCCAACAGTATTTTATTTTTATTTTTTTAAATGACATTACTTAACTAAGAAAGAGGGATAAGCTTGCATGGATGAACACAAATGCTTGAAACGGGGCTCTGTGTAGCTGAGGTAAAGACGAAGGTCATCTTCAAGAGTGAGACGGGTCCTCTACTTGTTTTTTTTTTGGTAAAGTGAGTGCAGAAAAATTGATTCACAAAGGTAGGTAGATGGGAAAGGCATGAGCGCTTGCAGAGCTTCATATAATAGCTCTGGATAATCTTGTCGCACAGAAATCCAAAAGTTAGCAAGAGGTTGCTGAGAAACTGAGTTTCAGTGTCTCGTCACAAGAAAGGTCCATCGACGTTTCTTCTGTGCAAGTGTCATATTAGCACTTCAGTAATAAAGCGGTTTCTAATCCACCCCGCTGCTTTGTGATACTTTTCAGGGAAGTACTCTGGAAACTAGCTGAAGGCTTTCCAGGTGGCTGGCGATAATGGATTGTAAGGTGCTCTCCTCAAAAAAGGTACAGTAACTAATAAATAAAATGCTTCCACACTGCCACGATTTACGCGCTTCTTTACGAGTGTTACGCGATTTACGAGTGTCATTAGATATGGGAAGCAAATGAAGCTGGCTGGCAGCACTTTGTCCCATCATGTGCCTGCTTTGCACATGGTAGGAAAAAAAAAAGTTTCTGCAATATCATGGGGTTTACCAGTTTTGGCTATCTAGTGTGATACAGTAAAAGATGCACATAGAGCATTCTCGTTAGTTGTAGCCGCCAACTTGAAATCTTTCGTCTGGCCCCTTAGCTCTGTCAACTTTCACTGAAAGAAATCGATAGGTTTCCCTTGAAAATAACCGTGCTTTGTCTGCAAGTGCCTCGACATTTTAGATGGTTTTAAACTCTCCTTAGCCAGAACTTCACCCTTCACCACACACTGTGGCCGTGGCTCCTCTTCAGAATCAAACCAGGTAAAACCTTATTGCAAATACTTTTTTAAATACTTTCAGGTTCTTGTTTTTTTTTGCTGCTGAACGGATCCTTGATGTCAGAAATCCTTTTGCTTGCAGTGCCGCTCAACTCCCTTTCATTAATACCGTTTCCAATACTCCTCTTCAGAAAACGCTGCATTTTAAAATACTGTAGCAAAATATTTTTGCTATGACGAAGAAGGAACAAGGACAGATACTGGGTAGGGAGGCATAGAAAATAAAAGGAGGTGTGCACCAAACACACAATATAATAAAAAGGGTAAACAAAACAGTCTCATACATAACACTTTCTTTATCGTTTTCCAATCGAACAGAAGTGCCCGCCAATCTCCAAATTAGCTTGTGGAGCACAGATTTCACCCAATATTTATACCCCGCAGGCCACCCCACAACTGCAACATTTAATCAGCCACCAACTAGTCACACTCCCATCTCGTAACACCCCCACCTCCCTCCAGGTGCACCCCAAGTCCACATGTGCACCCTTTCTGTGCTGGCGAGGGGTCAGTCCCGGTGCAAAACATGCACCCATTATGCACGCGTTCAGACAAAGGCAGGAAGAGAAATGAGGACTCATTTGGAGTAAAAAGTTCCGATAATAAGAAATGAGCGTACGTGTTTCTTAAAGTAGTTTTTTTTTTTAATTGCACTTTCAAATGCGGTCGCGACCCACAGTCTGAGAACCACTGCTGTAAGGTGTATGTCTTTTCAAATCGAACTGTTAGCATGAAATAAAATTGAAACGTGAAAACAATTGTATATATTTAGCCAGGATAAAACCCTTGAGATATGCATCTCATTTCACAAGGGGGTCCTGACAAGGCGGCAAAAAATAACAATATAAAATCAATGGCAAAAGTAGACAAATTATTCAGACAGGACATACAGTAGTTGCATACAGTTTTTTATGTTAAGCATTTTTGTGGCTTTTATTTTTTTTTTACAATAATTGAATTAACATACAATCATTTTGTGATAGTTGCAAGTCTTTAACAAAATGGTTTATTGTTATTGTCGATACGTTGTAGATTCAACTAGTGCAGGCATCGCAGAGTTCAGAAACAAAACAAAACAGGAAAATAAATTAGTTTTGCACTGTATAAAACTGAGCTGATTTTGCCAGTGTTTGCTAGTCTAACCAGTTTGAATTGATTTCCAAGCAAACAAAAGCATTTTCGTTTCGGCTTTATTGTTAAAAATTTCACACGTGGCAATGTTGCCCTACAATTACTGCATGGTAGTACTGTGATCGTTCCACTGTGTTATGTTGTGAACCATATCTTACATTTTAAAACTGAGATAGCAAATACTTATTGTAAAAGTTTATCAGTACCTTAAAATTAAGGGCCATATAAGAATGATAAATACTGTAACTGATTAGAATGCCTTCTTTGTTCTCCAAGTTGCTACAGTTACATTGTATTTGCTATATAACAGGTTACTTAAATGAGATACTGTATTAGCAGACATATTTAATTAAGTAAACATTTATTTAATTTTTTCTAGAATTAAAAGTATAAATGCAAAACTTTGACATTTCTTTTTATTAACGTGCAAAGTGAAAAAAGTAGCAAAGATATCAATCTGTGAAATTTAATACCAGACAAATTTTCCCGTTATACGGTATATAATAACTTAAAACAAATCTTTATGCGAACACCTTCAGGCATGTGATAGTTTCTAGGTGGCGCTGTGTATCTGACTGTTGCCTTTTAAACTTGCAAATTTTTGGATGAAGTCCGCCGCCATCTGGTAATGTATGTTGTTTATCAGTTTATTGTGTAGTAAGTGTTGGTCACAGTCGGTAAACTGTAGTTTGCAGTGTTAAGTTTGCTCTTATTACTATGGATCAGTGGCTGGTTCGTTTAAACCCCCCCCCCCCCCCCCCCCCCCCCCCCCCCCCCCCCCCAAAAAACAAAAAAAAAAAAACAGCAGTGACATACAGCGAAGTCACAGGCTTATTATATACGTGTGTATGTGTTTGAAGGAGAGCACGACCTGAAATGTTTGAGAACCACTGATCTACCAGATGGTACAGACTTCATCCACAGGCACTGTGGCTTGAGGAAACTTGTTTAAGATTTTGATTCTTAAAGAGATACAGCTTGGATAAAAAAATAAAATAAACATAAACTGACCTTTCCATATGCCATTCAAATGCATTTGTGAAATAATATTCTTATTACATCCAGGCATGCGTTCTCCTCCATTTGGATAGAAGTCAAGGTGTCCAACAGCTTGGGGTATTCCCAATCCTACAATGCAGGAAGACCTGTTAACAGCTAAAGTTTCATGTGGTGTCACTATCAAACCAAATCCCTTCACCCCTTATTATTTTTCCCTTTTTAAGGGGTGTTTAACCCTCTCTGCCCCCCTTAACTACAGGTTCAGGGAGTGTTTAAGGGGGTTATTAAGTGGTTTGAATCTGTTACTTCCATACCTTACTTGTGGTTTAAGCAGTTTAACTCAGGAGTTCTAACTAATGCATCCTCCTTAAAACAGGTCACGTCCCCATAGAAACCTACTGTATTATCAGCAAGTACACATCATTTTGTGAGTGTAGATACAAAAAATGGTGATATCTGCTTTTTTATATTTTATTCTAAAGTGAAATTAAAGGATTATCAGTCTGTAGAACCACATTTTTAAGGTGTACCTAGTTTATACACACCGTGCTGAGAAAAAGACAAAAAAACAACACCCCTTACCAAAATAAGGGAACATGGGTGCAGAATCGGTATGGATGACATCAACAAAAACTGCGTCACTAGCATCCAATCGGACTAAATTATCTGTGTTCTGAAAGTAAGGCGCTGCAGGGTCTAGGCCTGAGAGTTTAAAAATAATTAAAACATTAGTTAGCATATAATTATAATCCCTACAGTCCCAGTATAGGCTGAAAAAACTCATTATTTAACACTTAATTGGATGTCCTCATTGATGGACATCCAATTAAGTGTATAAATAAATAAATACATTATATATATATATATATATATATATATATATATATATATATATATATATATATATATATATATATATATATATATACGCGCTCTGTAAAACATGGCTTCTCATAGACATACTGTACCTGTTATTCTTCCCAGACCTTTGATTTTCCTGCCAACCTCTCCAGCACAGTGGGCCCCTAAACTATGGCCAATAACATGGAAATCAGCAGGTGCCTGGTTGTAGTTGCTCTGTTTGATAAATAAACAAGTCATTTTTAACAAACATTACTAACAGCAGCGAATAATCAGTTTTACTGAATTACTTTTCATGTATCTGGGAAGAAGAATAAGTAATTCATGTGTTGTAAGTGCATTGTTGTGCTGTTGATCTTGTGGTTATTTTGCCAATGACAGCTAGCCACCCTCTGTATTCACCTGTAAGTATTTGATCAAGTACACAATTTCCGCCGCGACGACTCGGATGTTATTGGAACTTTGAATGTAGCCAGTTCTCGACCCTCCTTGCCAGTCGACACAGATACAGTTCACATCTTCTATTTGCATCATCAGCTGTGGAATAAAATAAGTCAGTTAAACAGGATTTAAATGTCAAATAAGCATTTTAAAAATCATAGAAAACAGAAAAGAAATGGTCAGATGTAGAAAACAGTGCATATGCACCAAATTCAGATAGACCTGATCTTAATTTTGATTTGACCTTTTCTTACTCTTGATGAATATGCCTATCCCAGCTTTAAAAAGCAACGATCAGTGTGTGTGTGTCCTACCTTGCACATGTCCTTGAGCCAGTTTTCATCTCCTTTGTCAATAAAACCGTGGACAATGAAGCGGGTGGTTTTGTTTCCTTTGTAGTTTGATGTCAAAATGGATGATGGATTTAGTGCTGATATTTTCTGAACAAATGACAGGAAGAAAAATGACAATTTTGTCTTAACATGCCTATTAGATACATGATTAATAAGACTTTAACTGAGCAATTAAGTTGTTTTATAAAAATCTAAGTTTATCAGTTAAGTTTGCAGTAGATTAGTAGTATTATTACCTAGGACCTAAGACAATGATAAAAAATCAAGTGCTGCTTGATGACCACGAATCAAAGGGAAAGAAACCAGGGAAAGTGGTTTGGCACCATCCTAACCTTAAAAGTGACAGAGGTTAACATTCACATATGTACAGATAGGGATTCTGATTAACACAGTTATCAATCTAAGAGTTTTAGTGGTTGTCAAGGATCAAGGTGTGCCAACTTTGAAATGAAGGAAGGCACATTAATATTCTAATTAACGGAGAGATGCAAATTTAGTAATGCTAGGCCATGTTTAAACCTAGTTTGTTTACCACTTATCAAACTATCAAACACATTTTCATTGAAAAAGTTGTCCTGATTTGCTATTTGTAGTCACCTTTATATTTTTCTTCAGTATAATTTCCTTTTTTACCTGGATTTTCAGTCCAGTGGTTTACACTGCATCAAGATACTAGAAATGATGAAGTGTTTAGAAAAATGTTATAAAATAAAACAAATAAAAATAATGCAAGATCACCATTAAGCAGGACCTTTTTAGCTAAAAACTAGAATGGTAATTTCTTACATCCACTGGGGGCAGAATGTTGCAGGGGGACAGGTTAATGGTTACACGCTGGTGTACTGGCTGAAAAGTTTATGAGCTGTATAGAAGCCACAGGGGTGATTTTAACTTTTTAAAAAGTCTGCAGGATGTGATGACTAAAACAGAAGAATACTTTCGTTAAGACAACTTATATTTCTGATCCTTACCAAGCTGCTCTTTAAGGCTGATCTTAGTTAATAGGGATGTACACTAAGTTTACATTTAATTTCCTACATGTTTACAGGTATTGAACATATTAATATGTTAACATATTAGGGATGTTTCTAACCAATCTGAAAAGCCACCAGGAGAAACCCTCCATCACGAGAAACGCTTCACCACTTTCACTAAACAATGTATTTGTGTAAAAGACTGCGTACAGAATGTAATTACGTATGGAAAATATTGTGATATAATATTAAATATAGGAAATAGTGACCTACTACCTACATTGTACACTTACTTCTATGTTGCATGCTTTTATTAATACATTTTTTAAAAAAATGTTCACAAAATTCTGCCCTTTTACTACTTAGTTATTTCTGGTACCATAAGATATTTAAAGCTGACACCAATGGAAAGGACTGAAGGGGCCACACTCCTTTGCTTTACCTGGGAGGTGTTGGGGTTTTGCTTGGTGTAGAGAATAAAGTTGGTGTTGATTCTTTCTGGAGGCCAAGGCAGTTTGCCAAGAGGCCTCTGTAGAGTCCCAGCCCACGGCACAGTGTCTACGAAGCACCCCAGCCTTTCATAACAGACCTGAGCAGCTGGAAGAGCACAAAAAGAGTTGAATTCAGAAGGAGTAAGTAGCTTCAAATGTCATTTTTAATAGATTTTACATTATTAGTATTTACATATCCTTATTATGAAATTGCATCTGGCAATGAGAGTCAGAGGTTTTGACACGAGCAATCCTGTTGTGATTTTCACAATGCGTGAGATTCCCCCATCATTCTAAGATGGCAGCGTCCTATGTCTTTGTGACTTTACAAGCAACGGCACACAAATGAAATGCTTACCATGAGAGTTGCTTCAAAATACAAAATATTAACAGTATTATAAACATGCTTATAGAAAATGCATAATCCATATTAGTAATTATAAAACTATGCTTTAAATTATTTCTATTTCATGAATAATCCTGGCTATTACTTTTAAGCAATCCCTTGGGTCTTTTGTAGTTCTAGATTATTAATATATATATATATATATATATATATATATATATATATATATATATATATATATATATATATATATATATATATATATATATACTTTTTTTGCCAAAGTTCTATATAATTGTCTTTTTAAAACTCCATGGAAAGGTGTATTTTTTATAAAGCTATTACCTCAACTACAAAGTTTTTCCACAAAGCAGAATGTGGTGGATCTGTACATTTCCATAAAAAACATAGCTCGTATTGCCATAAGCAACAATGTTCAAATTAGTATTTTTTGTAGTTTTTTCCAATCAGTAATATTTGTGTTTCACGGAATAGCTCATTTCAAAGTTTTAGGTATGGAAAAAACAACTATATTAGAGATATGGAAGAACACATCTGTCCAAAATTGTTATATATATATATATATATATATATATATATATATATATATATATATATATATATATATATATATATATGCATGCAATTCCACGTGTGTTCAAATGACCCAGATTCAGAATGGCATTATCTATGAATTATCTTACACTGGATTGTTCTGTATCTAGCATTCCGGGTAGCTACTTTTAATATTTCTAAAAATACTTAACCTAGAATCTTGTGATAACTTATTTTTTAAAGTCGCCTATTTATCTCTATAATTTGTTTGCTTGTAAGTGACCATCTAAACATATTTATGTATATTTTTAAAATCCTCCAGCCATATTTCTAGTGGTGACATTACTAGGCATTGTAATCTGGGACCATAATAATTGACAACTGAGTTTGTAATTTGAGTATACAGTCTGGAATTACCATCCTGTAAATGGAACAGATCTAGTGAGGTTCTAAATGATCTACAGTTGTGAAGAGCCACATTTCTTTTTCTTCTGCTATTCGTTATTGTAGCAATTTTATTAAATATTTGACAAAAATTAGTTAGTAGACCATCTTTACAAAGACAAATAGGTGTACCATGCAGTACTATATCATTTCATAAGGAGCAACCATATCATTTTGCAATTTTCCAACAGGATAATCTGACATTAAAGGATTTGTAAAAATATAAATACAAAATCTTGATTGTAATGCCAGATAGTTCCAGTAAATGTTTGATACTTTCAGTCCACTATTATCATTGCTCTGAAATAGCACACTTAGTCTGATTCTTGCTTTTTTATTTCCTGAAATTAATTGGGAGAACATTCTATTAAAGTATTGAAGTGGCATTTTTAAGAGGATCATAGAAAGAGCATTTGCTATAATAGGAAAAATTGCCATCTTAATAACGTCTGTCTTCCTCCATAGGGACAAATGTAATTTAGTCAAATTTTCTAGCTTGATTTTGATTTTTGCTAAAATTGGCTGGAAATTTAAGGAAACCATTTTCTTAAAGTAATTGTTGATAGTGATACCCAGATATTTAATACCACCCTTAGGCCAAATAAAACTATATTTACTATACAGCACAGGGTATATTTGAAGAAATTAAATGTCTTTTGCCACATCCTCTTATCCCATGTGTAACGAATCTGATGTAGGACCACTTGTGAAATTAAGTACATTTTTCCTGTTTTGAATTCATTTTTTTTGTAACTGATGTGTCAACAGGCAAAACACTCCTTGGGTTTCATGGTGATACAGCTGCTAGGGTAGAAGTTCATTTTATAATAAACGACTTACTGTAGACTGAGCCAAACAGGAAAACTGCTGCTATCCAGAATGAGAACATCTGCAACACAAAATAATCAAGATTAAAGTGTGGCTATAACATGGAGACAGTGTTTCAGGCTGAAATGATAGAACCGTTACTCACCTTGGATACAGTTTGCAGAATTAAACTCCCAGGTGCCCCTTTTATACAATGTTTTTCCATCAGCCAAACAAGTGATTATTTAAAGTTGAGAGGCGACCAGGTGGTAAGTAGAATGTGTACATTCCATGAAATAATATAAAAAACCATAAAACTCCTCAATAGCTACAAAGCTTTGGCACATACCTGATTAGAGATCCGGGTTAGGGACATTATCCTGTACAGATGCCAATTTACTCAAGGCAAAAATTCCTAGAATGCATTGTCATTACAATTTGCTAATATGCCCATTTGCCTAACATAAAATACTGAAAGATTTATAGAAAAGAGCAATATTGCTGGCAATTTTTCAGGCTCTGATGTTATTTTCACCATCATTCTATGATGTCAGCACCCTCTGATAGATATTTTAGTGTTTTTTGGACTGTACGCCTACAGAATACTTAATTAAAAGCAAGAAGAATACTGTATATTCTTGATATGCCACAAAAGACAAGGATGTAGGGAATTTAGATTGTTCTAAGTTGTTTCACCTCAAATGGAACTACCAGGGTATATCCTACAGCAGGTGCATTTGTGCTCATTTAAGTTCATTTTTCCTACTGTGCATCCATTGTAGTATGAACTTCAGTTTGCAGTATGTTGTTTAGAATTATGAGATGTGATTCCTATTAAATGATGGTCTGTATTGTTTAAAGAGCTCAGATTAAAGAACAGATGCATGGGGAGACTTGCATTCCATACAGCTGGAAAACATCAATTAAAATAGTTTAACTAGCTTTTAAATAATGGTTAGATAGGAGCTGTATATTTACCCTGCCGTCGGGAGTCAAAGAGGTTGTCAGGTTCACAGAGCAGTAGCACCAGGGTCTGGAGATTAGGATGAAAAACTGCAGTTTGGGATGTCCTATATTTCTAGAGAATCTATCACAAGATTTCACCTATACCCTTTTCATTCCCAGTAAGTAAACGTAAGGTTACTTATCATAACCCTGGTTCCCTGAAAGAGAAGAGACCACCAAAACATACTTTTGGCATTTGCCTGCCTTAAATAGGTTTTCACTGAGTTCTTTATATCAGAGCTGCTGATAGGCCCCTTCCTGGGGTGACATCCTCGGTCCCGCCTACCAAGGGATTAAACAGTCAACCCACGGAAGCCACGTTCTCTTTTGCATCGAACCGTCTTCTCTTTCACGGAACCAGGGTTACGGTAAGTAACCTAACGTTCCCTTTCAATTCGAAGACGAAACATATTATGGGAAAGTATACCAGAGCAGTCGCGAGGGAGAAGGAATGGCAGCAGATGAGGGATGCATCAGAAATGCATAACCCAAGGTTAGCAGTGCGAGCTTGCAACTGCAAGGATCCTTGTGCCTAATGACAGCAAGGAAGGATCTATCACATTAAGGTGATAGAACCTGAATAAAGTATGTGGCATAGCCCAGCTAGCCGCAGTACAAATATCAGACAGCGAGACCCCTCTGAAGAGGGCCCAAGATATAGCCCACCCTCTGGTAGAGTATGCGGCTCCCCGCCCAGGTGGGGGCAAGCCAGCATTGTCATCCACAGTCGAGACTGTATCCACAATCCAGTGCGACGGTCGCTGCCTCAAGAGGGGCTGTCCTTGGGTCCGTATACCATGACAGAGCTCTTATCCTATCCACCTAACACCTGAATACTCGCACCAAGCAGAGGAAGTTCAATCTTCTATCCTCCTCTGAAGAAAACAGAGCTGGATGGACAGACTCCCGTTCAACAGACTGGTTCATGTGGAAGGCTGTGATCACCTTACGGAGGAAAGCAGGGTTTGTAAATAGTGACACCCTGCTGCCATCATCCCAAATACACATACAGGAGCTGAGCACCGACAGTGCCTGTAGATCACTGACCCGCTTTGCGGAGGTAATAGCTAAGAGGAAGACTGTCTTCATAGACAGATACTTCAACTCTATGGAGTGTATAGGCTCAAACAGGGCCTTAGTGAAAGACTCCAGTACCACATCTAGGCTCTATTTGGGGAAAATATCCTTCTTAGGAGGACGTAACCACAGAGCATCCTTCAGAAAATGTGTCATTAGTATATGAGCACCCAGGACACTGGGGCTATGGTTCAATGGGGACGTGGCATGCAGATATGGCTGCTAGGTACACTTTCAACATAGAAGGGGATAGAGCCGCCTCTTGCAGAAGTGGCTAAATAGTTGCTATAGGGCAATAATTGGGGTCATGCACCAATTTTGAAAATACTTCCACTTCTAGGCGAGCAACACTCCTGTGGAGGAGTCCCTAACATTCTGCAGTGTACTAACAACTGCGCCTGAGAGCCCTAAGGCAGACAGATGGTCCCATTCAGGGGCCAGACCCACAGTTGGAGTCTGCCCAGTTCTGGATGCCAGAGGGTGCCTTGCGCCTGACTGAGGAGATCCATGCTCAGTGGGATCTCCCAGGGCTGGCCCTGCAGCAGCTGGCAGAGGTTTGAACACCAGAATCTCCTGGGCTATCTGGGGGCCAACAGGAGAACTGTTGTTTTGTTTCTCCTGACCTTCTTGAAGGAAGCAGCGGTATTGGCGGGAAAGCGTACAAAACATTTTGGGCCACTCATGGGCTAGGACGTCGACGCCTAGTGGACTTCCACAGCTGAGGAGAGAGAACCACAGGGGGCAATGAGTCGTCTCTGCCGTGGCAAAGAGAATGATGGTCTTCCCTGAAGCATTCCCAAATAAGATTGCCATATTTACATTTGCAAATTTCCCAGCTCAATCTCTTATGTTGACTTCCGGGAATGCTGTGTTTATGTCACTGTTTACATTCCCGACAAGCACTTTGCCGCAATTTAGGCTTCCTTTTCAGCCACATATGTGAACGCACTTAGGCCCCCTAAAACCTCAACTGTGAACGGAAATTTTGAGGCGGCCCAGAGACGGCCCAAGGCCAGCTCAGTAAGTGTGAACGGGGTCTACGTGGACAGGGCCTTAGATGACTGCCTCAGCGACTGCTGCTTTTTGAACTTGAGCTCTTTGACAACATACTTATGACTGGTTTCGTCCCTTTAAGATTTCCTCAATAATGTACAGTTTTTCCTTAATTGAAATTGACAATCGTTTAGCGCTGGCCATGATAATACTGCATAAATTACAGTAATAAAGTTAGCCTACCAGAACGCAATATGTGCAGCACAGACCACTGCGTACCATTGCGGTGTGTGCTTAATAAAAGGAAGTATGTACTATCAGAGTACGTACACAAAGGAGAATTTAAACAGGATTTAATACAATTTTATTTGGTTCCATTATATGGTTCTTTATATCGTGTACGTATAGAGTGTACGTTATATCCCATTGTAAATGGGATTGACTGTATTAACTAAAAGTCATGGATTTGCATGGATTTATATAACAAACATGCAAAGACAGCGCTAAAGTGCACTGTAACCATTACATCCCTGGTGTTTGTATTTATTCATTATTAATAAATACAGTATTGTACACTAATATGGAAATTTAATTAACCTGTCAAAGTTGTTTTTAGGCTTCTTGTTAACGACAGAATAGTAGGGCAGTATACCTCTATGTGTTTTATCAGACATTACAGATATGTAGATAAAAATCAAGAGAAAAAAGCTGTCTTTTCCAATTAGCACGCAGAGAGGTTGACGGTCTGTGACCAAGTCTGGCAGCGTGAGTTTGCTGTCGCATCGTCCTGAACAAGGCGACACTGATATTCGTTGATATATTTTTACATGTGTGCTGTCAAATTCGAACATGGTTTGCTGGAAAAGATTTATATTTATTGTCATAAAGGTTCCAAAAAGTGCCGGAACTCAGTTCGGTGCTTTTCAGCAGTACTCGACCACTGCTAAGGCATGACTCACTGTTAACACATACTGTACTGTATTGATTCTAAGAACAACTGTAAACAGATCTGCTGATTACATGCAGCAGAAGTCATAAAGTTCAGCAAACATCCAAATGCTTCACAGCTTCCTCAATCATTCAGTCTTATCTATTAGAAATATACTGCAAAACAAATACATATGCTTAATAATACAGCTACAGTGTACTTTAAACATTATTTAAGAGACACATTTACATGTACAGTATGGAGTTCAATTTTTAAAGTCACAAAAACATTTTCAAGGCACAAAATTCCAAATAAGAAGTGTATATAAATAGTATAGTGTGTATATCTATCTATCTATCTATCTATCTATCTATCTATCTATCTATCTATCTATCTATCTATCTATCTATCTATCTATCTATGTTATGTGTGTATATGTGTGTGTGTGTGTGTATATATATATATATATATATATATATATATATATATATATATATATATATATATATATATATATATACATACAGCGCTGGAAAAAATTAAAAGACCACTGCAAAATTATCAGTTTCTCTGGTTTTACTATGTATAGGTATGTGTTTGGGTAAAATTATCATTTTTTTTTTTTTAATTCTATAAACTACTGACAACATTTCCCCCAAATTCCAAATAAAAATATTGTCATTTAGAGCATTTATTTGCAGAAAATGACAACTGGTCAAAATAACAAAAAAGATGCAGTGTTGTCAGACCTCAAATAATGCAAAGAAAATAAGTTCAGATTCATTTTTAAACAACACAATACTAATGTTTTAACTTAGGAAGAGTTCAGAAATCAATATTTGGTGGAATAACCCTGATTTTCAAGTACAGCTTTCATGCGTCTTGGCATGCTCTCCACCAGTCTTTTACATTGATGTTGGGTGACTTTATGCCACTCCTGGCGCAAAAATTCAAGCAGCTCGGCTTTGTTTGATGGCTTGTGACCATCCATGTTCCTCTTGATCACATTCCAGAGGTTTTTAATGGGGTTCAGGTCTGGAGATTGGGCTGGCCATGACAGGGTCTTGATCTGGTGGTCCTCCATCCACACCTTGATTGACCTGGCTGTGTGGCATGGAGCATTGTCCTGCTGGAAAAAACAATCCTCAGAGTTGGGGAACATTGTCAGAGCAGAAGGAAGCAAGTTTTCTTCCAGGACAACCTTGTACTTGGCTTGTTCCATGCCAAAGCTGCCCGATTCCAGCCTTGCTGAAGCACCCTCAGATCATCACCGATCCTCCACCACATTTCACAGTGGGTGCGAGACACTGTGGCTTGTAGGCCTCTCCAGGTCTCTGTCTAACCATTAGACGACCAGATGTTGGGCAAAGCTGAAAATTGGACTCATCTGGGGGTGCTTCAGCAAGGCTGGAATCGGGCAGCTTTGGCATGAATCAAGCCAAGTCACCCAACATCAATGTGAAAGACTGGTGGAGAGCATGCCAAGACGCATGAAAGCTATACTTGAAAATCAGGGTTATTCCACCAAATATTGATTTCTGAACTCTTCCTAAGTTAAAACATTAGTATTGTGTTGTTTAAAAATGAATCTGAACTTATTTTCTTTGCATTATTCGAGGTCTGACAACACTGCATCTTTTTTGTTATTTTGACCAGTTGTCATTTTCTGCAAATAAATGCTCTAAATGACAATATTTTTATTTGGAATTTGGGAGAAATGTTGTCAGTAGTTTATAGAATAAAACAAAAATGGTAATTTTACCCAAACACATACCTATAAATAGTAAAACCAGAGAAACTGATAATTTTGCAGTGGTCTCTTAATTTTTTCCAGAGCTATATATATATATATATATATATATATATATATATATATATATATATATATATATATATATATATATATATAGTATTCATGTTAGCTTTATGCATAAAGCATTTTTAAACTTTAATTTGTATCTAACTAGAGCCAGATCAATAAAGCAAATGATTGCACAATATACATGACAGCTTAACAACAGGAGCATGTGTTATCTGATTATCATATAATAGTTGGCCCCCACACAGCAATCTTACTAGTGCAGTGTTCTAGGAATGACAAACCATACATGTTCTAGGAATGACAAACAATGGGGTCAGTGGTGGAGCAATAGCAGGTGCATGAGGTGCAACTGCACCTGGGCCCGATGCACAAACAAAGGGCCCCGGAGGGGTTAAAGTTTAGTTTTTTTTTTTTGGTTTTCTTTTGTTTTTAACAATGATACTGTCCTTCTTGTTTATATTTGCAGATGTTACACATTTGTATCACTGTAGCTACCGGTGTGCTGTTGTGCCAGTAATTCCGATTCTACCCTCCCTCATTTCACCAGGTATCACTATTGTTTTAATTATCCAAACTTTTTTCTCCCAGAGGCTGTTATGAGGCACGTCTTCATGGAAGGTTTTGGGGTTCTATTCAGCACAGACATTTGCAAGTTATGAAATTGCATTTTGAATTGCTTTAATCAGAAAACAGAGGACACTGGGGAAACACAGCAGCAGCTCAAAGTCAAACAGCCGCGTGTGTTTTACTGATAACAAACAAGCTGAAACTCGGAGCAGCTGATTCAAATTCAGCGCCGTTCTGAGACACGGGCGAGGGGAGGAGCCAACAGCACAGCAGAACAACGCAGTTAAACGAGGCAGTCTTCCCAGCGACAGCGAGTGGAAGAAGTACAGGCGTGGAAAAGTACAGAGCAGTTTAGAAGCAGTTTGAAAGCAGGCTGACAGCTGCAGAAGAAACTAAACTTCAAAAAAAAAAAAAAAAAAAAAAAAACCCTCAACATGGTCTTCAAGCCAGTAATCTGTGACACCTGCTTGATGTGGGAAATCCGAGAAAACCCAGCGGAGCTAAACGAAGTGTGCGTAAAGTGCCGCGCGATCCAGGATTTGCATAAACTAGTAAATGTGCTAGAAATGGAGCTGGAAGAAGTGAGACAGCAACAGGATCTTGAGGAACTGGCACACCCACAGTTCATGGAAGTCTGCATCACCCCTAACAGAATGAAAGCCACCAGGGAGATAGAAGGTCAGAACAGCTGGGTTCAGGTAGGCAGAAGCAGGGAAAAAAAGAAACTTCGTCAAACACAACCACCAGAAATCAAAACAACCAACAGATTTGAGTCACTTCAGAATTTTGATGAGCAGAACCAACAACAAGAGAATGAAAGGAACAACATCCAGGACCCTACTGACAGTGGTGACCAGACAGCAAAAAGAAGGGAGGTCATGATTGTTGGGGACTCCATATTGAGAAACACAGCAAGTTCAATTCGCAGTTTGGACCCCCTTACTACAACAGTGTGCTGCCTTCCGGGAGCCTCGGTCAAGCACATCACTGAGAACGTGGACAGGCTCCTAGAACGAACAGGAGACGACCCGGTAGTAGTCATCCACATCGGTACAAACAACATTGGAAGAGACAGACCAAAATCCCTGCAAAACAAATTCAGAGAGCTAGGAAGGAAATTAAAAGAGAAAACCAAAACTGTGGTATTTTCTGGTATACTACCAGCACCTTGCAAAGGACCATATGGACAGCTGGAAATAATTAATCAAAACGCATGGCTGAAGACGTGGTGCACACGGGAAGGCTTCACCTATCTTGATCATTGGACCACATTCTACAATGAGGACTATCTGTATAGATGGGACGGACTGCACTTAAATAACAAGGGAACCAGTCTACTTGGAGAAAAGATCCTCGAGCAGGTTCAGAAGCATTTAAACTAGAAAGGAAGGGGGGAGAAATCAACAAAAAAACAGAAGGGAGACCGCATCAAAACAAGAACAACAACTCAGGTAAGACAACCATTAAATGTATTTATCTAAATGCTAGAAGTATCAGAAACAAAATTCTAGAACTTGAAGCTACTGCACTAACAAGTAACTATGATGTGATAGGTGTTACTGAAACTTGGTTGTCTGAGAGTGATGGGGACGAATATAATATTTGTGGGTATACACTGTATAGGAAAGACAGGCAGGACAGAAGAGGAGGAGGGGTAGCGCTATACATAAGAAACAGTCTTGAAGCCCAGGTGTTAAACCTGGACAAAGAAAATAAAGCCGAATCAATATGGGTCAGAATAACGGACAAAAATTCAAAGGGCATAATAATAGGAGCATGCTATAGACCGCCAGATTCAGACGGTGAGCAAAATAATCTGTTATACAATGACATTAGAAATGCGTGTAGCAAAGGAGAAGCCATACTAATGGGGGATTTCAACTTCCCCCATATAAAATGGGAAAACCCGGTGGGTAGCACGAAGGATGAAATTGAAATGGTGGAAATGACAAATGACTGCTTCCTAACACAATTTGTCAAGGCACCGACTAGAGGGGAGGCATGCCTTGATTTAGTCTTTTCAAATAACGAAGACAGAATAACTAAAACAGAGGTCAGAGAACCACTGGCAAACTCAGACCACAACATGGTCTCATTTGAAGTGTTTTTTAAAACCCCAAAAGTAAAGACTAAAGCTAAGGTTTACAATTTTAGAAAAGCAAACTATGAAGGTATGAAACAGAGACTAACAGAAGTAGATTGGAGTAAAATAGAGAAAACACCCACAGAAGAAGGATGGTTGTTCTTCAAAAATGTAGTACTAGAGGCGCAAAACAATTACATCCCTAAAGTAGACAAATCTAAATGTAAAACTAAATTGCCAAAATGGTTTAATAGATCAATTAAAAAAAATATTCAGCGAAAAAAGGCACTTTACAGAGCATTAAAAAAGGACCAAAAAGAAAGTACGCAGAAAGAGTACACAGAACTGCAAACGCAAGTCAAAAAGGAAGTTAGAAAGGCCAAGAGAGAAATAGAAATGAACATTGCTAAGGGAGCTAAAACCAATTCCAAAATGTTTTTCCAATATTACAACAGCAAGAGAACATTCAAAGAGGAGATTAAATGTTTAAGAGATACAAATGGCAAAATCGTAGATGAAGAAAAAAAAATAGCAAATATATTAAATGATTACTTTTCACAAGTTTTTACAAAGGAAGATACTGACAACATGCCCCACATGTCATCCAGTTCCTATCCAGTTTTAAATAACTTTAGCATAACTGAGGCAGAAGTGTTAAAGGGACTAGGAGCTCTTAAAATAAACAAATCCCCTGGGCCGGATGAGATCCTCCCAGTAGTACTCAAAGAAATGAAAGAAGTAATTTACAAACCGCTAACCAAGATCATGCAGCAGTCTCTTGACACAGGGGTGGTACCGACAGACTGGAAAATTGCAAACGTAATACCGATCCACAAAAAGGGAAACAAAACTGAACCAGGTAACTACAGACCAGTAAGCCTGACTTCTATTATATGCAAACTTATGGAAACTATAATAAGATCCAAAATGGAAAATTACCTATATGGTAACAGGGTCCTGGGAGACAGTCAACATGGTTTTAGGAAAGGGAGATCGTGTCTAACTAACTTGCTTGATTTTTTTGAGGATGCAACATCGATAATGGATAATTGCAAAGCATATGACATGGTTTATTTAGATTTCCAGAAAGCTTTTGACAAAGTCCCGCACAAAAGATTAATTCTCAAACTGAACGCAGTTGGGATTCAAGGAAACACATGTACATGGATTAGGGAGTGGTTAACATGTAGAAAACAGAAAGTACTGATTAGAGGAGAAACCTCAGAATGGAGTGTGGTAACCAGTGGTGTACCACAGGGATCAGTATTAGGTCCTCTGCTATTCCTAATCTACATTAATGATTTAGATTCTGGTATAGTAAGCAAACTTGTTAAATTTGCAGATGACACAAAAGTAGGAGGAGTGGCAAACACTGTTGTAGCAGCAAAGGTCATTCAAAATGATCTAGACAAGATTCAGAACTGGGCAGACACATGGCAAATGACATTTAATAGAGAAAAGTGTAAGGTACTGCACGCAGGAAATAAAAATGTACATTATAAACATCATATGGGAGATACTGAAATTGGAGAAGGAATCTATGAAAAAGACCTAGGAGTTTTTGTTGACTCAGAAATGTCTTCATCTAGACAATGTGGGGAAGCTATAAAAAAGGCTAACAAGATGCTCGGATACATTGTGAAAAGTGTTGAATTTAAATCAAGGGAAGTAATGTTAAAACTGTACAATGCACTAGTAAGACCTCATCTTGAATACTGTGTGCAGTTCTGGTCACCTCGCTATAAGAAAGATATTGCTGCTCTAGAAAGAGTGCAAAGAAGAGCGACCAGAATTATTCCGGGCTTAAAAGGCATGTCATATGCAGACAGGCTAAAAGAATTGAATCTGTTCAGTCTTGAACAAAGAAGACTACGTGGCGACCTAATTCAAGCATTCAAAATTCTAAAAGGTATTGACAGTGTCGACCCAAGGGACTTTTTCAGCCTGAAAAAAGAAACAAGGACCAGGGGTCACAAATGGAGATTAGACAAAGGGGCATTCAGAACAGAAAATAGGAGGCACTTTTTAACACAGAGAATCGTGAGGGTCTGGAATCATCTCCCCAGTAATGTTGTTGAAGCTGACACCCTGGGATCCTTCAAGAAGCTGCTTGATGAGATTCTGGGATCAATAAGCTACTAACAATCAAACGAGCAAGATGGGCCGAAATGGCCTCCTCTCATTTGTAAACTTTCTTATGTTCTTATATTCTGTGTGCACAATTCATCCTGTGGTTTAGACCAGTGGTTTTCAAACTTTTTTTTCTCGCAACCCAGTCGAGGAAAAACACTTAACCCCGCGACCCAAAACCATAATATCGTCTGACTAGTTTTCATAAAATCACAACAAAGCCTGAGCAATAAATACATGCTAGCTTTAACCGCTTCACTTTAACCAAAATTAGACATTAATATTACTTGTATAACATTTTTAAATTCAGTAAAAAAAAAAAAAAGATGATCAGGTAAGTTTTACTTATCTAATGTGACGGACAGGCCTGCCTGCTGTTCATGATCTCACTCCAATCTGGATCACAGGATGAAAGCGCTGCTCCCGTGTCAGCTGCGCTGTTGAGTCAGTTTCTTTCTTTTGTATTTAACCTTGTCAAAGTCGAAAATCCCAGTTCCACATGTAGGTTATTGTGAATGGCAGCAACAATAGAACACTAATCTTACTTAACAGTGGATATTCTTTGAAAACACTGATCCAAAACGATGACAAATGTAATGGCTTGTGGCGTGTTCTCAGTGTGCTATCACAGGTGAGTGGCAGCAACTCGTTTTCTTGCTCAGACATCAAGTTTAGCTCCATTATTGATTCAGGATTTTCAAAAGCAAACAGATCTTTCACCCAAAGCTTTTCCTTCAGACTTTTAAACCCCTCTGCAGGAAAGTTGCGACTAAAACTGTCAGGCAGAGCAGCAAGATGTAACTCTATGACACTTTTAATGTCTTTTCATTTTTTCTTCACTGGTGCTGTTCTCAGTGTGTTGTAACAATGTAGGGAACATGTAGTAGCTGGGACGATTATTTTTTAGTCATGCTTGCCACAGTACTAACGACTTTTGGAATGCTTGTATATGCTCGCAGTGTTGGAATAAATCATTGCCTCTTCCTTGTAACTTCAAATTGAGTTAGTTTAAAATTGAGAAAATGTCAGCAAGATATGACAACTTTATTAACCAATTGGCATTGTCAAGCAAATTTTCCAAGATAGACTGTTTCTCTGCCAGAAAAATGTGAGTCTCATTCACATTCGTACACCCTTGTTAGTACTCTGCCCCTTGACAGCCATCGTATTTCAGTGTGAAACAGTAACTGAGTATGCTCCGCTCCCATTTCTGACCATAACGCTTCAAAAAGCCTGCTGTTCAGCGAGCTTCCTTTAATGAAATTAACACCCCTGGATGCCAAAGCTTCACAGTGAATGAGACGGTGATTCCAAACAACATCATTACCAGCTGCCTCAGATATTCTTTTCACAACTCCGCAATTTCTACCTGCCATATTTGCTGCACCATCACTTGTTATTCCTTTGCAATTATTCCTTTGCAATTTTCCAAAAATGCAGTCATCCAGCGCTCCAAATATATGTGCTCCTGTTATATTTGTTGGTAAGTCAGACAACACAGCAAATCTTCCATAAAGTCATCTTGCCACACATACCTCACATAAACTAACAGTGTTGCACAATTTGAAACATCAGTACTCTCATCAAGTTATATAGCAAAATCCCTGGCTGACTTTAACCGAGTAATAAGCTGGGCTTCCAAATGCTCTGCAATGTCACATATTCTCCAGACATTCTGTTGTCACTGAGAGGAATGCGTCTCAATTTTTCTGCAGACTTGTCATCGAAAATTTTACGCATCATATCCAGAGATGCTGGAAGAATACGTTTTTCGGCCACTGTATGAGACCTTTTCTGTTTTGCCCAACGGTATGCAACCAAATATGAAGCCAGGTGTGCATTGTCATTCAAGGTAGCTGAGCAATCAAGAACTTGAGCTGATAATGACAGAGGCAGTTCCCACAATGCAACCTTATACTATAAAATAGATTGGATCATGACCGTTAGTACGGCACCAATCTTGAAAATATTTCCACTTATAGGCATACAGTTACCTAGTGGAATGCACCCTAGCATTCTGCAGCATACCCACGACCGTGTCTGACAGTGGTCCCTTTCAGGGGCCAGACCCACAACTGGAGCCTGCCTGGCTCCGGGTGCCAAAGTGTGCCTCTCGTCTGACTGAGAAGATCTCGGCGAAGCGGGATTTCCCAGGGCGGGCCATTCAATAGCTGGCACAGGGATGAAAACCAGATTCTCCTGGGCCACCTGGGGGCTACGAGGAGAACTGACGCCTTCTCTGACCGGACCTTTCCGAGAAAGGCCGAGAGCAATGGCAGAGGCGGGAACGCGTAAAGGAGCACTCTGGACCATACGTGGACTAGGGCGTCGACGGCGAGTGGACCGCCGCAGCGGTGGAGGGAGTACCATAGGTGTCAGTATATAGTCTCCACCAAGGATAAGAGATCGACCTGCGCCTTCCCGAACCTGAGGGTGGAGCTGCCACTCCGACTGATGCGGGCCCTCCCTCAAGAGGTCATACTGTCAGCCGACGTTGCCTGTCGCGTTTGGAATGTAAGCAGAACGCATTGAGCCAGGCTTGTAGCCATCAGACCCAGTAGTTGCTGGCGCAAAACAAGGAGCACCCTCGATCCCTGTCAAATCAGGGAGAGGTGGTGCTGTAGCGCTGCTACCCTGTTGTGCGACAGGTACGCGTGCATCGTAGTGGAGTCCAGCCGGAGCCTCACAGACAAGCACTGCACCGGCGTCAGCCGACTCATGGTATTGTTGATGGTGATGCCCAGCCTCACTAGATGCTCTGTCACTAGTGCCTTATGGGCCACCGCTTGTGGGAACAGATCAACCAGTCGTCAAGGTAGTCCATCAAGGGGGCAAGGATAGCATCTACGCACTTTGAAAACGTACGGGGAGCTTCGAAGAGGCCGAACGGCAGCACGTAAAACTCATGCGCGCTGCCCTGACCTGTGCTATGGACAAATGTACGCGTACTGTAAGTCCACCGTGGTGAGCCAGTCGCCCGGTCAGACAGACTTGCGTATATATTAATGAGTCAGCATGTAGAACCCTTTCTGTTTCAGAAACCGGTTGAGAAAACGCAGGTCCAGGATGGGGCGACAGCACTGAGATGAGGCCTGCAGGCGATGCCTAAGGTCACCTGGCAGGGCTGTGGGAACTGGCACCGTCCGGGAGACTGTTCGCATTTGAGTAGAGTGTCAGCGGCTCGACCTGACCGACGCTGGAGCGGCGGGAGGGAGCAACGCGGCTACTTGTCTTGACGCCTCACTTTCTCTAAAAGATCGCTGTAGGATCTCCTCCACTGCCGGGCCAAAAGTGTGACCTGGTGATATGGGCGCGTCCAAGAGAGCGGGTTTATCAGCATCAGGCACCCGTGCCTGTGACAGCTACAGCTACAGTTACAGCTACAGCTGTCTGCGCGCGACCACTAGGCCAGCCAGACTCCGGCCCAGGGTCTGACCCTGCAGGCCGGAGATCTGGAGCAACGTGTGCGATAGCAATTGCAACTCTGTGGCCACCAGCTCTGGGAGCGAGACGTCATGCAAAATCCTATCCAAGTACGCAGTCAGTGTGCTGGATGTGTTCGCCAAGCAGGAACTTTGGGCTCCCGCCACGTAAACTCTTCGGACTTGTGTCTACGTAACCCTCCACTGCAGGTTTGGGCACACAGGGTCCTTGGGCATACCTCCAACCGGTGGAGCCTTACCAAGGCTGCGATGGTGGAGTCCACAGAGGGAAACCTGGCCAGGCCCAATTTGTCTGTACCCTCTAGCAAGGCCAGAGGAGAATCATGTCTCAATTGCGCCAGCGTTGTGGCTGGGTGATTCCAAGAGGAACGCACCTCCTCCATAAAATCGGGAAAAGCTGAGAAGGGTTGAGCTCGGGGCGCCACGTCATGCGGTCGAAAGACAGAACGGCGTGGCTCTGTCTGTGCTGTCCAGGGGACCTGCAGGTATGGATCTAAGGAGCACCGAGTACTGCGTGCACCGAGTACTGTGCAACAATAGATACCGTGCTCACCGCTTGCACCAGGCACCGCGTGTCGTGCAGCACCGGGTATGATGTGCAGCACTAGGCACCGAGCGTACCGAGCAACATGAGCATTGTTTGCCATGCAGCACCGGGTATGATGTGCACCGCTTGCACCAAGCACTGCATGCATCGAGCACCATGTGTACCGTGAAGCACTGCTTGACTGAGCAGCACTGATTGACCGAGCAGCACTATTTCACCGAGCACTGTGTGCACCGAGCACTGGTCTACCGCTTGCACTGAGTATCGTGCAGCGCCAGGCACTGTGCGCACCGAGCACACCAAGTACCGCGTGCACTGTACCGCGGTATTAAAAAACACTGGGGCAGCTCGGCACAGTGCATACCCTGACCGCGTGGTCATACACCTGAGCAGCGCGTAGCGTACAATAGGGGGACAGGGCCGAAGCCATGGTGGCCGATTGACTTACGCACACAGTTATACAAAACAGTTTTTAAAATAAAAAAACAGTTAAACTATTACAGGACAGATGGGGGAGAACACACTGTCCGTTGATTGAGCGACCTACACCAGAGGTGAGGGTCTGCGCAGGCCACGTACGTCTCAACCCAACTGTGGCAGGCTGGTGAGTGGATAGAGGCCCAGAGACAGTCTGGAGTTCAAAAAATAACTATTTTATTATAAACACAAAAATGAAAGGGCACAAGGGCCAAAACAAAGCAATTTAAACACAAAATAAACAAAACAAAGCAAAAATACACTCACAAAAATAAAGGTTTCCAGGCTGGGCAATGCCTTCACTGGATTCAAAACATTCAAAAATCGCAAACACCAAAACACCAACCTGCTTTCTCAGCTCCCTCCTCCTAAATGAAAAGCAGAGGCCTCCTTTTATGTCAGGTGTCTGGGTGCTGATTGATCGTTAATTAAACTAATCATCTAATCAACCCCAGCCACCTGAACACAATGAACCAAGACAGGTAGGGGAATTTAACCCCATCCCTGCCAATTTCTAAAGAGCAGAGCTGTGCTCTGCCACACCAACATTGAGGGAAGCCTCGGTGAGGAGTATACAGCTGGCCCGGCTGATGCAACCGCGGTACGTGGGATGCGTAGCTACAATGGAAAAAAGGTCCAACCTATGGCCCGCAGGCGGCTGGTGGGCTAGCTCAGCCCCGTGGAGTAAAAGTGCTCTCTGAAGCAAGAAAGGGTGAATAACACACACAATTCTTAACAATAATACTTACCGTACTAAGACGGACAGACAGACAGAAAGAAGCAGCCTGACACGGGGAGCGAGTAGGTGCTGATAGTCAGAAATAGAATAAAAAGGCTACAAATTTTTAAACCACTGATTCCGGGAAAAGCGGCGAAGGCAAGCTTTCAGCAAAAAGTGCAGGGGAACTAGCAGTAGCTTACGCAGCACTTTTTAGAAGAAAAAAGGCTCAATGCAACACAGAGAGGTCTTACTGTACCAATTGTGTGAGTTAATCTCCCCTTCGTGACGGTTAAGTACCCTCGGGAGGCGGGCGGCACCTTTGATCGAAAGAGCTCAGTGACACCTACCAATAGGCAGGAGTGTATCCCATAACAATGCTTTGGTGGCCATCTTCGAATTGAAAGGGAACTACTCGTTATTTTCAGACAATGGTGGGAAAGATACATGCAGAAAGACAGGATGGGCAATTATTGCTAATTCCACAATTAGATCCCCTATTTTGCTCCGTGAGCAGTGTTTTGTTAAAGTTTTTTTGTTTCTTTAATTTAATTAATACACGCTCAGTGCTTGAACCTGCTAACTATCCATCTATCTATCTAGCTAGCTATCTATCTCGACTTGTTTTGCCTGGCGGAGTGAGTGTGGTGTGGAGTGGTGGTGTGTGCGTGAGCGCTGCTGGCAGGTTTGTCGGTCTTTTCCTTTTTTTTTTTTTTTGTTTTGATATTGTTTTGCATTTCTTGTTTAAAGTGTACTGGTGAACAGTTTTGTGTGCTGAGCTGACGCTCTGTCAGCGACGGCGGGCAGGATGGCCGGCACAGGAGGGAGGCCTCCGCCAAACTTTTCTTTTGAAAAGTTAACCCGCCAACACGGAGTTAAAGTCTCCGCCGAGGGTTTTATCCCTTTGGAGGAATGTGTGCTCGCTATTGGGGAGGTAGTCGGTGTGAAAACGTAAAATCGGCTTCTCGTATGAGCGGCTCGATTGTGGCTTTTTTAGGTACGGTGGAGTTAGTATCAATGGTTGTAGAAAAGGGGATTGTTGTTAATAATACTTTTCTTCCAGTAATTCCTTTAGCTGTCCCAGCTAGGAGTATCACCCTTTCTAATGTTCCCCCCGTTCCTGAAAAATGAAGTGATAGAGAGGGAGCTGGCTAGATATGGGCAGCTCATGTCCGGGCTGAAGAGAATCCCTTTAGGCTGCAAGCCACCACATTTGAAACATGTTATGTCATTCAGAAGGCAGTTGTTTACGATTCTTAAAAACATCGATGAAGATCTTAACATCACGCTTAAGTTTAAGGTGGATGGCAGTGATTATGTTATTTATGCAACCTCTGACTCGATGAAGTGTTTCAGATGTGGGACTGAAGGGCACCTGGTGAAAAACTGTCCCGAGAAGGAGAGTGGGGAGCGGGATAGGAGTAAGGGAGACGAGACTGCTGATAAGCAGAAAGCAGGACCGGCCAGTGCTGGGCTCGATGGCAGATCAGTACCTGCGGGCAGCACGGAGGAAGAGAAGGCTAGTGACGGGGTGGCAGCTGAGCCCCAGGAGGCAGGCAGTGACGCTGTAGTGGGGGCGGAAAGCCAAACCAAAGCATAAGATAACGTAAAAGAAAGTGAGAGTGTAGAAAGTCAGGGAACGGAGGGAGAGGGTGAGTGTGGGGTGATGTTCAGATACAGGTAGAAGGGGTAAAGTTCGCAGAGGATAGTGAGGCTTTTAGACTGCCGGGGAAAAAATGGTGAGCAAAATGGAGGACAGTGTTGTCACAAAAAAACGCAGCATTTCGTCTGATGGCAGTAGTGTTGGTATGGAGCCTGGGAGCTGTGCAGAGCCGAGCAGCGCGCAGGCTGTCAGCACAGTGACAGACAATCCTGCTGGAGACAGTGAGGATGAAGGCAGTCTCACTGACTCCTCGCAAGCATCGCAATCGCTGGGCGCGTATAAACCCCGGGGAGGGTACAGTGTGCAAAGCATCAAAGATTTCCTGGAGCAGACGAAAGGGCGAAGGGGAATTGATGTTGAGGAATTTTTTTCCCGATATTGATTTGTTTCTGAGCTCAGTACGAGGTTTAAAGCAAATCGTGTCTGCTCAGGAAACGTTTAGTACTCAGGAGCTAGTGCGACTCAAATACATATCGAGCAAACTCCGTGGCAATGTTAAACACAGTCAGTCCTGATGGCCAGTACACTCCTAATACTCTTTCTCTTTACTGTCTGCTTGTTTTTCTTTTCTGAATATCAATGTGTTTCCTTTTCAAACTCTGCAATGGCTAGCTTTAATACAGGGTGCCTTAATATTAATGGCTGTAGAAGTGCTTTTAAAAGAGCCACATTGTTTGAATTTATCTCGCAGAAAAGTCTGCATGTTATGTTTTTGCAGGAGACTCACATAGATGGAGGAAATCAGGTTGATTGGAAAGGGGAAGGTTATTTCAGTAATGGAACTAATGTGAGTGCTGGGGTTAGTATTTTGTTTTCTGAGGGGTTTAAACCGAGCTCTGTAATTGCCTGTGAAATCATACAAGTACGGCTACTTAGAGTTCAAGCGGTGATTGAAGGCAGAGTCTTTGTATTTGTTAATGTTTATGCACCTACAGATGGTAGGGAGAGAGTAAGCTTCCTCCAGAGGCTTGAATGTATGTTGGGCGAATGTAAAACTGATGAGGTGTTAGTTTTAGGTGGGGATTTTAATTGCACAGCTGATAGTAGATTAGATTGGAATCACATTGAGCCACATCCCCAGTCTGCCAGGGAACTGGTTAGAATTGAAAACTCTATGGAACTAGTTGATGTGTGGAGAAACATTAATGCAAAGGATAGGCAATACACATGGGTTAAAACACATGGCACTGATGTTTCCATGGCTAGATTGGACCGGTTTTACACTGTTAAACATAATTTAAACATTTTTAAATCTTGTTTTATCAGCTCCACAAGCCTGTCAGATCACAGTTTAGTTTCTGTAAGTGTGTTGCTCCCCTCTCTGAGAATACAAAGTGCATACTGGCATTTTAATACTGCTTTGATTAATGATGAGCATTTTAGGAAAGTTTTTTTGGGAGAGATGGAGATGTAAAAAAAGAGACTTCTCCTCGTTGCGGCAGTGGTGGGATGTAGGGAAGGTGCAGACTCAATCTTTTTGTCAGCAGTATACTAGAAACGTCACAAAGAACTTAAATAAAACCATGAGAGAGCGGGAGGAGGAAATCCTACAGCTCCAGAGAGCTCTGGAGTCCAGCCCAAACGAAAGGCTGATTGAGAGCCTGAAATGTTAAAAAAGGGGGTTGGCGGATCTGCTGGACGTAAAGGTGCAGGGGGCTCTGGTGAGATCGCGGTTCCAGAGCTTAGTGGAGATGGATGCACCCACTCACTATTTCTTTGGGCTGGAGAAAAAGAGTGCGGAGCAAAGTGATTCATTGCCTGAGGACAGCGGCTGGACAGGAGCTCAGGGAGCACGCAGAGATCCGGAAGCTGGCTGTGGGCTTTTATAAGGACCTGTATACAGCAGAGACGGTGGAGGAAACTGGGGAATCACAACGTTTGTTGCAGGACCTCCCTCAGCTGTCTGAGGAGGAAGCCAAGGGGCTGGAAAGTCCTCTGACACTCTCTGATGTCCTGCAGGGGCTGAACAATGGAAAGACACCTGGACTTGATGGCCTCCCAGTGGAGTTTTATAAAAAGTTCTGGTCTCTGCTGGGAGAGGACTTGTTGGATGTTTTCAGGGAGAGTGTGCAGCATAAAGTTCTACCTCAGAGCTGCAGAAGAGCGGTCATCACTCTCCTCCCTAAAAAGGGAGATTTGTGTAGTATTAAAAACTGGAGACCTGTGTCGTTGCTCTGTGCTGATTATAAAATCCTTTCTAGAGCCCTCGCAAACCGCCTCAGGACTGTGATAGGGCGAATGGTGCAAGGAGACCAAACATACTGCGTTCCAGACAGATCCATTTTTGATAATATCTTTCTAATTCGAGATATACTGGCAGCCTCCAAGCTTTTTGGTTTCAATGCAGGTGTAGTGTCGTTGGATCAGGAAAAGGCTTTTGACCGGGTAGATCACCTCTATCTGTGGAGGGCACTAAAAGCTTTTGGGTTTGGGACCGGTTTCTTAGAGAAGGTTCAGCTGCTCTATGGTGACGTTTCCGGTCTATTGAAAATCAATGGTGGCTTAAGCGCCCCTTTCCCCGTTCAGGGAGGTATTAGACAGGGGTGTTCCATGTCTGGTATGCTCTACGCTATAGCAATAGAGCCTCTTAAAAATGAGCTGAGGAGGGTATTGACTGGACTGTCCATTCCTCAGTGTCCCGGTAAACCAGTGAAGGTAACAGCTTATGCAGATGACATTGCTGTATTTGTTAACAACCAAACTGATGTTGACAGTGTAGGCACCTGTCAAAGACTGTTTGAGAAGCTGTCATCTGCTAAAGTAAACTGGGATAAGAGTAGTGCAGTGCTTCTGGGTGACTGGAGGGGTTGTCGTCCTCCAATTTTACCTGCTGGTTTGCAGTGGAGCAGGGGTGGGCTCCTTTATCTGGGTGTCCATCTTGGGGATGACAGCACAGTGCAGAGGAATTGGGAGGGTATGGTGGAGAAGGTGAAAGGCAGGTTACAGCGGTGGAAATGGCTGCTTCCCCAGATCTCCTATAGAGGTAGGGTACTCATTATTAATAACTTGGCGGCCTCTAGCTTGTGGCACAGGTTCATCTGCTTGGAGCCCCCACAGTCACTAGTAAAACAGGTTCAGGCTGTGATGCTGGAGTTTTTCTGGGATGGGGTGCATTGGATCAGACAGAGTGTGCTGTACCTGCCTCTGGCTGAGGGGGGGCAGGGACTCATAGACCTTTCTAGCAGGACGGAGGCTTTTAGGTTACAGGCCCTGCAGAGGCTGCTGTATTGCACTGAGGACATCCCGTGGAGGCAGTTTGCCTGTGCCTTCCTGCAGCAGGTGGGGAGCGTTTCCTCACACAGGTGCGTGCTGCTCTCCCAGGTGAGGGGCTGGAGCTCTTGAGACAGCTGTTCAGGGATCAGAGAGGTCCGCACACTGATTCCCCCTTTCCATCACTGTTATTGTCCCCAGCGATCGGTCAGGCTTCTGATGAGCAGGGTTTACTGACTGTAGAGGGTTTGAGAGATCTCCCTCTGTGTACAGTAGAGGGGAAACAGCTGTATAGGGTGTGTGTAAAGGGCCGATACCAGCAACAGCTCAGGGCACTACCAGACACACACTGGAGAGAGAGGCTGGATAGTGCCAGCTTGGAGAAGCCTGTATAAGCCACCACTGCCAAAAAGATCGGGGGATCTGCAGTGGAGGATCTTACATACCATCATTGCCGTTAACTCCTTTGTGAGCATCATAAACCCCGAGGTGAAGGATTCCTGTCCATTTTGCTCACAGAGGGAGACTGTTTATCATTGTTTTGTGTTCTGCACCAAATTGAAACCTTTGTTTGCTGCTCTGACAGAATTGCTTGCTGGGTTGGGTTTTGTGTTCTCTGAGGTGGTTTTTATTTTTGGTTTTACGTATTGTAAAAAGAGAAAGTACTCAATCCAGCTAGTGAATTTTATTATTGGACAGGCCAAATTAGCAATTTTAAAGCGCAGGAAAAACAAAGTGAATGACGTTTTAAATACTGATCCTTTTGTTATTTTTAGAATGCTTGTATTAACACGGGTTAGATTGGATTTTAATTTTTATAAGGCAATGCATAATTTAGCAATGTTTGAGGAAGTCTGGTGTGTAGACAGTGTGTTGTGTGCTGTTAACGGTGGTGATCTGGAGGAGTATCTGTGATGTGAATTGTTATGTGTCCACAGTATTTTATGTATTGTTTTGCTTACCTTGGGTGGATCTGAATTGATTTCATAATATTTGTTTTTATAAATATTGATTGTGTGTATTCTATTTAATTGTTAAATAAAGTTTTTTCAATAAGTAAAAAAAAGTATCTATCTATCTATCTATCTATCTATCTATCTATCGTTATGGAACAGTACTTTCACAAATAGTGCAACAGACATTATCACATACATGATGTATTCAGTTTTTTTTTTTGTTGACTAATTTTACCTCAACTATTCCTCTCTGTCAAATGTGTACTTGTCCTACCCCTATCAGACCCATACACTGCACAAGCAATGATGCCTGTAACACGCATACAGTATAGTGTCGTGTTGCACTGTATTTATTGCACATTTTAGAGTTGTTCAAATTTCAATTACCCAAATACTGAGGCACTGTAATTACTTGTATTTTGTAGAGATCTGCACTAAAGTTTCTTGGAGTAACACACTGATGTGCACTGGATTGAGTTGGAGCTTACTGATATGGAGCAACTTCGGCTGATTTAGCCTACATTGTCATTGGCATTGAACTAGAACAGAAGAGCCGCTTCTGAAGCTCTTTAATACAGTCCTATAAAGAATACATAAATAAACAAACAAACACCATATTAGAACGGACCACTCAGTATGATAGCACATGTCATAAAAAGGTAACAGAACAGTACCAATGGTAAAGAAAATGTCATTTAAAGCTACTTACACTTTACAACTTTATTGTTAAAACATTTACAGCAATACTACAGTATGTAGCAGGCCTGCTGAAGGTCTAATATTCGCTGGAGTATCAGCACCTTCTCTAGATTTGTACAAGTATCCTTTCAGCCATGTTTACCCTTTAGTTGCAGTCCTTTAGGATGTTTCACAATACTTTATCGCGTGTTTACTGCATCTTGCTTCCCTGCGACACACCAAGGTTTCACTGTGCCTTTATGCTGTATTACTAAACTTCCTTGTGCTTCTAGCATGGTACAGCACAATAAACTTTCAGAAGGGATGGTACACAATCACGATACACTAAAAGTATTCTCTAGGGACTTTCTGTGCAGGATACTAAGTTTTTTTTTTTTTCTTTCTATCTCCACACGTTGACCACTTGATAATATTATTACATGAAATACTAACACATATTGTTACCATGACATCCTAACTTCTGAGCTCCACTAGAGGGAGCTACCACTCAACAATTTACAGCATTGCATTGTAGAGTGTTTATAAACCCACACCTTAGAACAAAAGAAACGTTACCATTCAACCCAGCAATGCTCCTCTAGTTCCAAATACAGTAGATGCAGTATTTGATCCCAGAGCAGCATCCAAAGCCCTCTTAAATGATTTCAGTGAACCAACAGCAACAACATGACCCAGAAACCCATTGCATAATATATAGTTAAGTAAGAATTAGAGGAGCACTATGTGATGTATAGCAAAGGGTAGAGATCACAACATGATTAATCAACTTCTTTTAAATGTGTTTGAAATGTCGAGATCATTTATCTTATATATTATTTATCTTATTATCTTCCTGAGATTCTGAATTTAAGTTGGGACAATCTCTCTGCTTACCTTTCGGTATGGAAATCAAATTGTTATTAATGTCTTAAACCATGGAAATTAATCTGATTTTCACGTGGTTTATAAACACTATACGTTTGTTTTCTGTAGTTGGGTCTTACTGCGTACACTTGTGTTGCTAGTTATAAACTGAACAGCTTTTTGGTTATTAAGATAACGGTGATATTTCAGAGCTGTAGCAAGCTCCTCCCACAAATTAAAAAGTAAACATAAGAATAAGCTATAACAATCCTCTAACCTTCCAGACTTGGTACTAATTAAGATGTACTTTTCCCCAGTCTGTAATGTACTTCCACCTCATTTTATATATTGTTTGTGCTGTTTTGAGCCACTTCCTTCATTGTAGTTTAGGGGCTCAAGATAATTACAGCTCAAGAGACTTAAAACAGAGTCACCACCTCCACTCTATGAGGATGGGACAAAGTGTTTTATAGTGGTTCCCATGGCAATTGCTTTTTCTTGTATGTTTTTGCCTCCCCTCTGGACAGTCAAGAAGCCTATCACCACATACTCATTCAAGCCATCTCAGTTTAATCAATTACAACTGGGATTATTTATGTTCTGTGAAGCAATGATAAAGCTTGCACAAAAAAACAAAACACAAAAACAAAGCTATCAGAGCTTGCAATGCTGTGAGCTTGGTGGGACTCTGATTTGTGTGAGGGTTAAAAAGCTAATAGAGTGAATTAACTAGCTGTTCATGCCTTTCACTATAGAAGCGTGGGTTCCCTTTCAATTCGAAGACGACCACCAAAACCAATACTTTTGGGATATGCCTGTCTTAGGTAGGTATTCGCTGAGCATTTTATGTCAGAGACGTCGATAGGCCCCTCCGTGGAGTGACATCATCGGCAGTGGTGTAGTCCTAAATCCAAAAGTATTGGAACGCCAACAACACAAGAGACTTTATTTCCCTTGAGATTTATTCATTGAGCTTGAGGTAACATTTAATAAGTAATGCATGCTTCTTGCATACAACTTTTATAGGGTACTCCTCTAGTCAGTGCTGCCAGATTGGTAGTTTTCCAGCCAAATTTGTCTTGTTTTGAAAGCATCTTGCAGGTAAATACTTTTTGGTGGTTTAGTTTTTTATGTCGTTGTGGCAGTTGCCCCGCCCGTGTGTATTTCTGTGTTGTATGTTGTGTGTGGTGTGTTAATGTTGATGTATTGTAGTTGGTACACGGGATATAATATGGGTTATGCGCACAAGTGTTTAAAAAAAATAAAATCCAGTTGAATGATTGATTAGCAATCGAGTCTCGGTACAGCTGCATAAAAGCAGCATGTTTTCACTCACTCAGAGTTGTGTGTTCAGGGCAAAGGAACATGTGTAGAGAAGGAGTATTAAAATAAATAGTAAGTTTAGTTTTCGTCCCTGTGTGTAGGTGTCTGTTTCGTTTAGTGATTGTACATTTTGTTTGTCTATTTATTTTGGCTACCAGTGCTGTGTCGTGTGTTTTGTTTTGTTCATTTATTAAATGCTGTGTGCAAGCAAGCACTCAGCTTCACCAAAACTCCATGTCTCTGTGTGTTGGCTCGCTTCTTCCTGGTCTGTGACATCACCATGCACCTGTGCACTGCGACCATCCTGTCACAGTTGTGCATGTTCTTTTTCTATTCCTTTCGATTGAGGTCATCACCAGTGCAGCACTTCAATCACCACAACGTCCTGTATAGTATGTCCCGTCCGCCCCCTGTGGTTTTTTCTGGAGCTCTGCATCCAATACAATTATGAATCACACAAATGCTGTTATTTTTTATTCATCACCAATTTCAGAACTGTGCAATTACAATTGTTTTTTCATTTATTTTTAAAGGATGTATGCGCTGACAGTTCTGGACAATTTAATATTACACAACATTCTGATTACATGTTTTTTTTTCCTGGACCTACCACATTTGATCTCATCATAAAAAAAAACAAAACCAAAAAAAAAACCCCACCGGTTCTGATAATGTAAATAAATTGTGAGAATAAAAACAAACCACACAGATAAATAAATATATAGTTTATAACATTACTTTTTAATATATATACAGTGCCTTGCAAAAGTATTCAGACCCCTGACCAATTCTCTCATATCACTGAATCACAAATGGTACATTGAAATTTCGTTCTGTTCGATATTTTATTTTAAAACACTTAAACTCAAAAACAATTATTGTAAGGTGACATTGGTTTTATGTTGGGAAATATTTTTAAGAAAAATAAAAAACTGAAATATCTTAAATGTCAGTGTGGTTTTTGGCTGCTTTAAAAAAAAAAAACACAGTTTGACTACTTCATCAGCATTTTTACTAAAAAACATTGTTATCAGTAAATCAATCAATCTTTATTTTATACAGCACCTTTCATAGTGGAACACCATCACAAAGCGCTTTATAAGATGCAGTAAATACAAGTCCATAATACTTCAAATACAGAGAAATGTATAATACAAGATATACATTAAACTTAGTACTGCAGTTTGTAATAGAAGTTCCTAATGTTCTCTTCATTGCATCACAAGGATGATTGACTGAATCATACAGTTGTGCAGGAATCTGGAGATGTGCGTGACTTGACTCTGCAACCATTTAAAATACACACCGGTTATCGGAGACAGACACTGATTTTTTGGTTCCTAATGCCTATTAAATGGCATGGTACAGAAAGACTATTTCCATTTCCAATTGGAAAAGAGATCGCTTCATCGGTATGCACACATCGAAAATATTCTTAAGTTGATTCTTAAGTCAACTCTTATGTCAAGGTTCTGCCTATTGAAAAAAGTACCGGAACACTGTTCTGGCGTGTTCCAGCTCGACTACGCTACTGGTCCTGGGTCCAGCCAGTGGATAGAATAAGTATTGGCTCTGTGAAGTTCACTTCCTCTTTTACCTCTCACTACGGCATGGTAAGCTATCTGTGTCACTAACCTGAGTGTGTTTTGAAAGAGCTCCTATGAGTCGACTGCTGTTCCCTTGCATTTGTGCTGAGAGCCGGCTCGCTGCTTTTGTGGAATCAGCGGCTCCATTTGAGTGTCTTTTTTTTTTTTTTTTCTCATGGCCTCCTTTGCTTGTGTCGCATGCCATCTTTTCTCAGTTGTCCATTGTATGAGTGTGACTGCCTGTGCAGTAATGGTATTGGTGTGTGTGTGTGTGTGTTGTTTTTCAACCTACACCTTCAGGGAGAACACCATTCCTCTGCCCCGCCGTTGAGCTTGAATAGCCAGTCAGCCTTGTGTACTCCATTGGGATTGTATTCTAACCTACCCTACAGTTGAGTAGACCTCGCTGACTGCCTCGGTGCATATGGTATTTCTGTGCCTCGGCGCGCATAGATCATTGGTGCTCGGTGTGCACAGCTCTGCTGTGACTCTGGTGCAGCAGCATGCACTTCCCTGTACTGCTCTCCTGATTGCTTACCACAGCTGCTCAAGCCTGTGTATCCACCCTGGTGTATGCTATGTGCTACCCTGGGTTGTGTTGACTACATGCGGTTTGTGCTTAGACTCTCCGTGCCTTGGTGCTTTAGCATGGCTAAATTTCACGTCATGTACAACGTCCTCTACTAGCACGACTGAGCCGTGCACAGCTTTGGGAGCCCCTGGCCAGGCAGCAGGCTCAAGCCCTTGCTCTGGCCCCAGCTCAGCCGATAACACCGGCCCTGGAGCTGACCTCACCTGCTCCGGTGATCACCCCGGATGTTACAGAACTGGATGTCAGCATTGCTGAGCAGGAGCATAATGCAATTTTGATCGCGGCCTCATGGGAAGGTGGCTCCCTCCTTTAGAAGCAGCTTTTCTTCCCTGACCATACTTTTGGACCAGCAGTTGAGGAATTGCTGCAGCCTTCTCCCCTAGAACACAAGGCATCTCAGCAAGGTAATCAGCAGCAAAAGATCAAATTCAAATAAGAGCAAAAAATAGAGAATACAGTAAAAGAGCTGTTAACTTATATAAAAGATATCTGCTTATATGAGTAAAGTCCAGTATGAGCATGTAATAAGTACGATGAATGATTTCAAATATGCAATTATAAAAAACATAAATATGGACACCTATAAGAGTAAAGTCAAATACAAGATACAGAAAGTAGTTATGATTAAGAGCAGTAGTAGAATACAGCAAGGTATGGAGCAGTGCATTGCAACTATAAGCTGATGCAAGTACTGGCACAATTGGGTACCATATAGTCCATTGGCAAGAGGGGGTTAACAACAGGTTCTATTTTAAAAATCACACTGTCAAATTGTTATGGGTACTTAAATGTGTAAACAAGGTCAAACGTGGGAGTGCTTTGTTTTGTGTTGAAAAACATGTTAAATTATATTTAATTAATGCCAACAACTTAAAACTTCTTGAAGGGAATTCATCAGAAAGTCAGAGTATCTGCACACCTTTAATACACATTTCTTAAAATGTGAACGAAAAGTAAGAGGGAACTGATTTATTTCTCAGTATAGCAATCCAGGCATTTACTGAAGAAAGCTTAAGGTTTTTGGGTTACTCCCTTAATTCGGTATGGTTCAAGGTTTCGATTCCTGCACACCCTGTCACCCATCCTCGCTAAACCTGCCTGAACTAGGGCCAGACAGAGGCTGGCAATCCGGCCTCTTTCATACACACTTAATACATATGGAAACTGTCTTGAGATTTAAATGCTTTTCTTTTTGACAGCATGCATTGTTTCTAAGGCATAAGTCTCAAGGCCGCTACACACCAGATGCAATGTGGCAAGCAAAACTGTGCAGCGATGCGACAAAATGAATAGAACCTATACTTTTGAAAAGTATCTTTCACACTACAGGTGACGCAGGGGCGACACCAGGGCGAATCAAAATACATAGAATTTAATCTAACAACTATGGAATTGAACAATCAGAGAACAGCTTCAATGCATGTGGTCCACCAGGGTAAAGCAGTATCAAAAATGAGAGAGAAAAAATTATACCCAGAGCTTTAGGACAAAGGTTATCATAATTATAAAGATGCAGAGATGAAAGGCAATATATGGGAGCCCATTTCTAAGGAACTGGATAAGCCTGGTATGTATGATTTATTGCCAAAAAAAATGCATCAAAACTCAAAAACATTTGTAGATATACTGTAACTATGTATGTGAGTATTGAGGTCTTGTTTCAGGAAGGATCTGAAATTGTTGAGAGTCCGAACCATTGTCAATGATAAAGAGCGAGACAGAGGGTTAATGAAGACTGTAATCTGATGTTAAACAGTTATCTGATGTTAGACCAGAAATCGGAATGACAGATTTAGAAGTGGTTTCTATCAGTACAAACCCTCGCAATAAGGACATTTTAAATATTTTTATTTTGTTTTATGACGGCTTGAAAATAAGTTGCCTCAAATCCAGTTCTTTTGGAGGTCCACCACCTGGTTAACTGGACAAGGACCCCATAAGACATTGGAAAAGGTGTAATCATGAGGGCGGCTGTATTGTTTTCACTGTAAAAAATGGTGAATTTGTCAGGTCAGATCTTAAGGATCCCAGTGATTCTGCATCAACAACATGGCTAGGTAACCCCTTCAATACCCTCACCACTCCCTGCATTCTGCTTTCTTAACCCTTTGTTTTCCAATGTGTGATATATTTGACATTGGGGAAGTTTCCATGTCTGGTTATTTACACGTGAAGTGGTGATGCGCGTGCACGTTTGGTAGAGAGGATCAGGTTTGTAGCTGAAAATAACGACCACAGAGAGGGATAGAGTAAATCTCATTTACTTGTGAGCATGATGTAAAACATGGGAAATCTATGCCCATTTTCATGTGGAAACCCACATTTCACGTGAAAACGTCCACTGCTCCCAATCCAGACAGCCTTGGGAGCATATATTTTTTCAGCCGTGGTGATCTGCTATAGCTGGGCTGGACAGTTTCATTATTTTCTTTTTTCTTTAATTAATAAGTCATCTGATAAATTAGTTGAAATATTATTCACTATCAGCAATATGCCACCCCACCAATGGACATCTGAAAAACAATTTGGGCAAGAGTAGTAAAACACATCATTAAACAACCAGGTACGAGGCATTTAGAAAATCAAGATGTCACCTGACAACAATGGTGTCACCTGACAACCATGGTGTGACAGGAAATGGCTGAGCGGTGAGGTCAGGCCAGATGCAGGAAGAAAACAAAGGCAAGGTAACTGCAGTTCAAAGGCGTAGCACGCGCTGTTTATTAAACAACAAAAATAAATAAAATATTTAAACAAAAAACACTTGCTCACAGAGCACAAACAAACAAGATAAACAAACAAATCCCAAACACAAATAGGTCAGGCTGGGCAATCGCCTTCACTGTTCCTGTATGTATTTTTTAGTTTTTAAATTACTCTCTCCTCGCTCTCTCTGGTTCTGCCTCTCGAACACCCCACCCGGAGTGCAGAGAGCTGCAGGTATTTATGCAGCTGACCATCTCCCGATTAGCAACAAATTAATCACTTAATTCGGGAGATGGCCACCTTCTGCACAAGGTTTTTAATCATTCTTGGAAAAGGACGAGTTTTCTAACCTCGCCTCTGCCAGAACACGTTTCAACATAAACAAAACAATAACAAAACAAACGCACAGCTACGCCGTCATAACAATAACAAATACAAAAATATAAATCATAATACATAAATACAAAATAACAGATGGAGACACAGGGGCGGAGGGGGAGACCCCGTTCTAAAAATAACCAAACAAATACATGTACAGAGCTCCTCACCCTGTTACACATGGATTTTCAGATGGGATTCTCTGGTGTACCTGTTCTCTGTGCATGGAAACCACACTTTCCCAAGCTGTGTGTGAAAACATCACGAGAACGCTACGCATGCCTAATTTGCATATCGACCACCTCCTTTCCCCTTTACTTGCATGATGTCAAGTGAAAAAGAGGATCTTCAAGTAAAATAAACTGAGCCGATGGAAACCCAAAAAGATTAGAACACACTTGGAAACCCCACCATTGAGACAATAGACATTAAATAGGTATGGGAACATACCCTGGGCAGTAAACGGTTAAAGATTTTAAAGACTTCAATAAAGTCACCCCAAACCCTTCGAAAACGTTCTTGGATTGATTAACTCACACTGATGCTCCAATGTTACATTATTATCACCTGATAGAAGCACACTACAGCTGAATGGCTGACATTACCGAATCATTTTCTAATATTACAATCCTTGATCTTTAACAATATTCAGTGTTTACCTTTAAAATTGAATTTTAAGTGACTTAACCCTTATATTACCTCCATTGTGTAGATCTCCCATTTCCCAATAAGAAAGACCTTCGGGGCAAGGTGTGTTTCTTAACAGCTTTATACCTTTAACAGGCGTTTTTTCTCCTGTTAAACTGAACTAGATATGTATACTCAAGAGTCAAAAGCTTTCTAAAAAGTCACTTACCTGGTAACGGCACAACCACATGGCATGCAGGGTTTGAAACCTGGTTCCAGGAGACCTAGTTTGAGGCAACTTTTCTTTATCAAACCCCAAGTCTACCCTGGTGTGCCATGCAGTGGCCTGAAACCTAGTCTCCTAAAACCAAATTCCAAGCCACAAAGTTCAGCTTTACAGTCAGGGGAGCCTGGATGTACAAAGCCACTGAACTCCACCAGGTATTCCACAAGTAGCTTAGTGCCTAAGGGTTAGGGAGACAAATCTTTGGGAGTGTTTCTCCTCACAGTGCTACAGCAGCTCCTGCTGGCCAGGTCACCGGTGAGCTCACTGTTCAGCTCTTGGTCGTGGGATTGGAGGATGCCCATTGATCATCAGTTCTCTTGAGCTGTTGTGGGGAACATTACTGGACATTCTCAATTGGGGTCAAAAATGTGGGTAAAATAATTGGGTAATCAAGTTTTTCCACCACAACTTTTTAAATTTTCCAGAACACATTGAGCAAAAGGAGCTAAAATTACAGTTGAAACCCAGCAGCAACAGCACTACAGTATAACCACCACTAACCAGGTTAGCCAGCGCTGGTCATTGCTGGAAATAATACAGGGACATCTCAATAACGTGTTCCTGTTAAAACAGCCAGGTATTTATATAAACATAAACCTGGACTCGTTGAAATAAATCCAGTCACGCCAAGTCACAAAAATAAAACATTAGACAGTGTGTTTCTTTTTGTTACTATCTCAGTATCAGTGTCTCTTTGAACAGAAAGAAACACAGCTCTCCAGTGACTTGCTATGAGAATAAATACAATACTTTCAAGGGCTGTTTCTTATTTTAAAGCATCACCTCAGATGGAACACTTTGCAGAGCTGTCTCGTCAAATGAAATTCAAATTATTACAATCCCTCATTTAATCTCTTAATCAAATGTGTATAGGCCTTAGAGTGTCAGAAACATTCTTCAATTTCTCCTTGTAATTTTACTGCACTTAATATCACTGTGTGGAAGAACGTTAGAACTTATCGTATCAAGATGTGTATCTGCATTTCCATGTATCTAAAGGTTTTCCTGGTCAAATAAATTGGATCCAAGTTGGATCTAAGTTTGAATCCATTTTTTTTTTGTTGATGAGCAATGCATTTATTAAAATGGAACAAGCTGATCATATCACTGCAAGCCTGTCAACCAATCACAGCAAACTTGGATGTGACGTTTCTTTAAGGAAATTAATTTGAGCATGTTCAAAGTTATTAAACCAACATTTTCACAGTTCAAAGAAATTAGATAAAATGTAGATCCAATTTTTTGACCGTGAAAACACACCTTAAGACTGAAACTAGTTAATGTTTACTTCCTTATCTAAAGGGAATTTATCTGCAAATACCAAACAGGATTTCTGGATAAGGGTCGTAACAGAGAGCAGTGTGTTATTTGCTATATGGCTGCCTATGACTGGTCTTGCTAGGAATCTCATTGTCTGGATGCATAAAATACAGTTCCCAGGTCCACAGATATGGAAATACCAAGGGTAAAGGTAAAGGTACATTCTCAGAGATGAATAAAAACAAATATGCCAGTAACATACATTCCACACAATGGCTCTACATTTAAAATAAATATCAGGATGACAAACAGTGATGACCATGACGTATATCAACAGTATGTATAAATACAATTATAATCCAATTATTTATGATTATGAACAGTTCAATGCAAACTGGACAAGTGGTATTGAAGACCTAGATGATTACAGTACTGCATGTGGAATAACTTCTTGTGTTCTTGAGATACATGTGAAAATAAAATGCCTCTATATAAAAAAAAAACACCAATTAGAAAAGGGAATTCATACACATGCATTATATGACATAATAAGTATTCCCCACTGTGACAGGGCTAGAAGACCTGCACATGAAAAGGGGGAGGGGCAAAGCCTTATCATAAATGTATTTGTTTAGTTTTGTTTGTGGAATTTGTGGAAGGATGGGAGTATTCACTGACACGGGAGACATAAGTTGGTATTTGGAAAACACCGCACAGGTGCCCAGTTTTATTTCTTTTATTTTTTTAAATTTATTTTAGCCTGCAGAGGGCGCTGTTGTCTGTGGCCTGTATACCAGCAACAGTAATCAGGACCACAGGGTTACCACCACAGGTATACACAGGCGCACTCACAGGTGCTCAAAAATAATAATAAAAACCAAAGGCGAAATGAAAAGGGAAAACAAAGCACAGTAATAAAACTACAAAACAAAAGTGCTGCTTACGCAGTACCCCCACTGCCGCTATGCCGGTCAGCTTGGGTGTCCGTCCTATGCTTGGCTATTCTCTATACACTGGGGTGGCCAGAGTTCCCTGTATATCTAAACATGTCCCCTTGGGTACGTAATTCTTTATTTTACTACTTATGTTATTCGTTTAAGGTGGGCTGTCTTCCTCAGGCGCGCTTGCCTGTTTTGTCCTCTCTTCAACCACTGGCATTCCTGCCTGGTCTTTATTTACACTGGCGTCTTCCGCCAGTGTTACAGGGTATCCGCTGTTAGGCCAACCCAATGCCTAGCCAAGCACAGTACTTATGGGCCGAGCAATCCCCAAAGGCCTGCCTCTCAGCCATTCAGAGAGAGGAAAAGCCAACACACCCTCTTCACCCACTATGTCAGTGTGTTAGCAGTCATTCTGTGTGGTTCTTGGTTTTGTTACTCCAGTTACAGAACCCTCTAAACCTGCTTTTACCTGGCTCCGAGCTTGTTTTGAAATTATTTGGAGAGCCCTAAGAGCTGCGACTGACCTGCCTTCTCTACATGCGGGAGATCGGGGGCAGTTGCAATAATTTTCGTCTTTTTCTCCATTAGTGACAGAATATTTGAGTCAGGCTGATGATACTTTGATACTAACCATTACATCTGCTCTGTACCCAGTCCCACAGTTAAAATGTTTTAAGCACTAATATACATAGAGCAAGAGTGCTTCAAATGAGAGGCTGTTAGAACTGATCCCATCACCAAGGTCAGTTGTTACAGGTGGGAGTCAGATGTAACAATCTAGTACTGTGCTGCTCCTTCTAGTATAACAGTACAATATTTAGAAAAATATTATTTTCCTAAAACAACATTAGAACATTGTGTGTAAAATGAAAGCAGGCTCCACACAGGCAGTAGCTTCCTGCTCAAATTCAGCAGTTTATTAGCACAGAACAAATAAATAATTAAAGACCACGCCAAAGCAAACTAAAATAACAAAAACCTCTCTGTTAAATTCCAGTCAATGTCTCGCTGTCAAAGAGACAGCCTCTGTCACTCACTTGCCCAACTGCACTCAGGCATGCACTCCTATTTATCTGTTCACGCTAAACCACAACTTCCATCCTCCTTCAGCAATCCCAGGCATGCCATTCGGACCCCTCTAATTAAATATTTTCCCTGCCTGGGCAGATGATTGAGTCAATCATCCTGGAGGCCCATCAAGTCCGAACTTTTACTGCAGAGCTTTTACAAATCGCCAGGAAGCCAGAAAAAAAGAATTTTTCAGTCAGCCTCTGGTCTAATATGTCAAATAATTAAATGTAAAACATTTTGAAGATGACAAACTGAACTGCTTTTTTGCATAAAATTACATTTTTAATACAAAGAAACATAGAAAATAAAAGTTATTTTGTATTGTTAGAACCTACATTGTATGAAATAAAAGTCAACCTACATTGTTAGTCGCTAAATATTTCTTAAATACATACAATTTTACCAAAATAATATTTTAAATCAAGTTTTTAACCTGGAAGAAACATTACTTATGTTAGGTTGTACATAGAAAATGCTTTTAAAATTAATAATAACTTAAATCTTGTATTTTTTCCCCAGATTTATAAATGTTGTGAAAATATATATTTTTTTTAAATGTGTACATTCAAATATAATTCATAAATCTAGTTACAAGATTTAACATTTAGCTAAACATTTAACTAAATCTTAAATCCTTAACAAGATTTAACTTTTAGAGAAATATATAACTAAATCTTAAATCTCTTAACAACATTTAACATTTAGCTAAATATATAACTAAATCTTAAATCTCTTAACAACATTTAACATTTAGCTAAATATTTAACTAAATCTTAAATCTCTTAACAACATTGAACATTTAGCTAAATATTTAACTAAATCTTAAATCTCTTAAAATCTCTGATTGACTATTGTAATGCTGAAATGTCTATATTCCCCGATTAGCATTACAAGAGCCAATCAAATTGCGTGAAAACACAAAATGGGTGCAGCTCATTTGCATACAAACTCCAGATTTAGCTGGCCAGTTAAACATTTAGCTAAATGTTAAATCTTGATAAGAGATTTAAGAGTTAGTTAAATATTTAGTTAAGTCTTTTTAAGGATTTAAGATTTAGTTAAATGTTTAGCTAAATGTTAAATCTTGCAAGTAGATTTAGGAATTATATCTGAATGTACACATTTAAAAAAAATATATTATTTTCACAATTTTTTTTTTACACATGGCACCCCATAGATATCAGAAAGGACAATGAAAAAACCTGTGTTCATCAACTGAGCAACACAAATACATATCCCAAAAATAAAACGCTTTGAACTCAGTGTACATGTTCCCCCCCCCCCCCCCCCCCCCCCCCCCATATACACACACACAGTGCTTGAAATGAAAAAAGAAAAAAAAGTGGCGGTAGTCACAGTACTCTCAGACTCCCTGTCCAGCTATCTCTCTGTCTCACTTTCCAACTCTCTCTGTCCCCCTGTCCAGCTCTCTCAGGCATCCTGTCCAGCTGTTTCTCTTTCCCACTCCAGCTGAATCTGTTCCCTGAAATATAAAGTCTCTGTTTAAATTTTAAATGACAACAAATTCACTATTAAAATACTTGTTGAAACACAACAAATATATTTTATTGGAAACACTGAAAGTATCAACTGTAATTATTAGCTTTTGTTTACATTTATTTATTTAATTTTACAGGTAGATATTAGCTGCAAGTGTACCTTTAAACATTTTAAATTAACATAATTGAATTACATACAATTTTGTTATTTTTTTTAAATTAAGGTACATGTAATAAATAACATATTTAAAACTGAAACATAAAAATCAGTAGCCTACTTACGGAATAAGGCTGTCAAAATGATTTCCGTAAGCACATGGACTCGCAAGTTGAATCTGCGTGGGTTATAGAGTGGCGGCAAGCTGTCTTGTCAGCACTTTGTCTTCCTTTATCAGCCAGGACTTTACATAATCCAATGGGTTGAACCTGTGTAGTGGTGGGCCATTGCACTTTAAAAATACAAGGCTGGACAGGCGGCTGACAGCAAGAGCATTTCTGTTTGATGTCAAAATGTCGTTCAATGCAGCTGAAAGCGCGCTCACATTCACTTGCCGATATTGCGATGGTTCTAATCATTTTCAATAGTGGTTCTAAGGCACTTGGGATACGTGCATCTTTGCATTCCTTGTATTCACAAAGTCCTCTTATACTATCCACTACATCAATTTTAAAATTATGGCATAGATGTCTGTGGCAATGTGCCCCGCCCGCTGTGTATTTTTGTGTTATATGTTGCGTGTGGTGTGACAATGTTAGTGTATAGGTATTGGTGCACGGGATATAAATGGGTCTGTGTAGCATGAGTGATTTAAAATATATAGTTGTATTTAGGCACGGGGAATGCACTTCACTTCAGGTGCATTTAAAGTATTTAATAGTATGTGAGCACGGGGTTGCACAAATTAGTTCGCTTGCTGGGATTCAAGTGAATAATTAATTAGTAATTGAATCCTAGCACAATAGTATTTATAGATGCATATTTTGCTCACTCAGGGTTGTGTGTTTGTAAGTGGAGAATGGGTGAGAGAGAGGAAAATATTCATTTAACAATTGCTACAACGTGCTGGAAGTTCCAGCACAGTACTTGTTTGTCTGTTCGTCCACTGTTCTGTTCGTTTTGTTCATCTATTTACTTTGGCGAACGTGCCGTTTTATTTGTTCAGTCAGTGTTTTTCTGTTTTGTTCAAACTTTTTATTTACAGTAAAGCAGAGTAAGCAAGCACCTTCTTCATTTCACCTCAGTACTGTGTGTGTTTCTTTTTGGCCTGATGTCACCACTCAGCCCATTGTGTCACAGTGTCTCACTTCCCTGTCGTCATGCTAAATATCCAGCTCTTCTTCTTTGGGCCAGGATTCAGGATAGAACATTTTGACTTTTTCAATTACTTTTTTATTGCATTACTTTAACTGGGTTTCCAGTACCTTGGTACTGGCATTTGACAAAGTTGTTGTCACAAGTCTATTTCAAAGATTCTCTGCCAAACTCTTGTAAAACTGACTTGCGTTAATTTGCACAACTTTACTGCACTCGTTCAACTCAACCCCCTTAAAATCTAACTGGATGTAGGCTTTGTTTGCTTCCTCTGTGTAGGGTCCAGGAGTGTTCACCAGTGACTCAAAAACTCAGATTTGTCGAACTAAAAATTTGTCTGCTTCGGGAAGGGTTGTCTCACGTCGTTGAAAGTGGCGAGAAAGATCACTTAATTCAACCGAAGCATTAAACATAACCCCCAAAATGTGAAAAAAGGGAGATGATCTGAGGGCACTGTCCAGCAGAATTTACTTCTCCCATTATTGCTGACTGCAAGCACAAAACAAGAACAGACTTACCACTTAAGCTAGTGGATTCATCAATTAATAAACACATTTTTCTTTTGTTTTGCAGAATATCGTTTACCAGTTTTTTTTTTTCTCATTTCTGCTGCAATGTGATCAGTAATATCAGCACACTACTTGTTTGTGTGAAGAACTCTGCCCATGTTAATGCCGTCCAACTTCTGCAAATCCACATCAACAGACATACAGTGGTTTGCAGAAGTATTCACCCCCTCTGCAAAGTTTTCATATTTTGTTGGCACCTCAGCATACTCCACAAAACTTTCAAATTAGACTTTACGTGTAGAATCTACACAAACTACTCCACATTGATAAAGTAATAAAAATGCACAGAGAATATATATATATAAGTAGGATTTACAGAGAAAAACAGATTAATCTCAGTTGCATAAGTATTCAAGCCCTTTGCTACTGCAGCCCAGGTGCTCAGCTCAGGTGCAAATGATTTGTTTGAAAGGTCACAAAATTAGTGAAATGGTTTCATCCTCTGTGTACTCAAAGTGGTTTAACTTGTAGATAATTTCCCTCAGATATATAAAGACTATCAACCTGCAATTCACATAGTCATCCAACAAAGCAACTATGAAGACCAAGGAGCTTTTGAATCAAGTCAGGGATAAATTATCCCTAATAATTGATTATCCCTCTCAGCACAGTGAAGTCCATTATTAAGAAATGGAAGATGCATCATACCACCCAGACACTACCCAGATCAGGTTTCTCTCCCAAACTGAGCAGCCGGGCATGCAGGAAACTGGTTCGGGATGTCACACTGAAGCCAATAGTGACCTTGAGAGATCTACAAAGTTCTCTGTCTGAGATAGGAGTCAGTGTTCACACATCAACAATAAGACAGTCCCTACAAAAAGCTGGCCTGTATGGACAGGTGGCAAGAAAGAAGCCATTACTCAAAAAACCTCATCTTAAAGCACATATGGAGTTTGCAAAAAAGCATGTAGATGATAATGTTACGTCTGGCTCAAGCCCAACACTGCACATCACCCAGTCAACACAACTGTTAAACATGGAGGTGGCAGCATCATGTTATGGGGAAGCTTCTTTTCAGCAGGGACTGGAAAGCTTGTCAGGATAGAGGGGAGAATGGATGGTGCAAAGTACAGGTGAATCCTTGAGGAAAACCTGTTTGAGTCAGCCAAGACTGGGGATTGGGAAGGAAATTCACATTTCATCAGGACAATGACCCGAAGCACAAAGCAAATGCCACACTGGAGTGGTTGAACAAGAAGAGAATTAATGTTCTTAAGTTGCTAAACCAAAGTCCTGACTTGAATCCAATTGAAAATTTATCAGAACTGGAGTCATTTTCCATGAAGAATGGGCAAAAATGTCATCATCCTACTGTGCAAAGCTAGTAGAGACCTATCCAAAAAGACTCATAGCAGCAATTGCTGCAATAGATGCTTCTACCAAGTACTGACTTAAGGGGCTGAATGCAACCAGTAAATTTCATTTTGTACATTTTCTTTGCAAGTTTTGCTGACATTTAGCCTCCTCCTCATATAACAGTATTCAGTTTAACCACTATAGCTTTGAATTTAAAAAAAAAAAAAAAGGTTGTTTGAAAAACTGCATAAATTATTTATAATGCAACAAAATGTGACATTATTGGAAGGAGGTGAATACTTCTGCAAACCACTGTATCTACAAATGGCCTTCCATATTTCCCTATACGGAATACTCTGCATGTTGTTTCCAGCTCCGCATTACACACTGAATTGACAGGGGTTTCCATGCTTTCCGGTTTTGCACTTTTTAAAATCTTCTCAGCTGTCACATGAGCAGTTGAATGTTTATGCTCTTTCATTTTCTTTCTTAAGGAGGCCTGTTGTTTTGATTCCTCTGTACACTTTCTTTTCACACCAGTGCCACCACTTTATAACCAGTTTAAGCTCTCGTCTGATCAGTACTGTGTCTAATCGTGACTTGACCTGAACCATTCCAAATAAATTCCCCCGCTTTGTTTTGTAATGCACTCTGGGAGTTACAGTCTATGCTCTGCTGTGACATAAACCTTGCAGCTGCTACTAGGACAACAAAGTGACAACTAGAAAGTCACATAAATGCAGCAGCCAGTTTAGAAAAGAAAACTGACAGTTAGTCACTGATAAGCGCCAAAATGCTACTCAGATGTTTAAATTCCGAAATGGCAGGACTCAAATATTTGAAATTGAGAAATGGTGGTACTCCGGTACCGCCCCATTTCAAGCACTGTGTGTGTGTGTGTGTGTGTGTTTATATATATATATATATATATATATATATATATATATATATATATATATATATATATTCAATTTTCAAATAGTGCCACAGATTCTCAATGGGATTGAGATCAGGACTTTGACTGGGCCACTGTAGGACATTCACCTTTTTGTTCTTGGGCCACTCCAATGTTGCTTTGGCCTTATGCTTGGGATCATTGTCCTACTGAAAGGTGAATTTCCTTCCAAGCTTCAGTTTTTTAAGATTTTCTCTTGCAGTATTTTCCTGTATTTTGCTCCATCCATTCTTCCTTCAATTGTAACAAGATGCCCAGTCTCTGCTGATGAGAAGCATCCCCACAGCATGATGCTGCCACCACCATACTTCACTGCAGGGATGGTGTGTCTTGAGGCATGGGCAGTGTTAGGTTTGCGCCACACATAGCGCTTTGAGTTTTGGCCAAAAAGCTCTATCTTGGTCTCATCTGACCACAAAACCTTTTCCCACATCGCAGCTGGGTGACTCTCATGCTTTCTGGCAAACTCCAGACATGCTTTCAGATGGTACTTTTTGAGTAATGGCTTCTTTCTTGCCACCCTACCATACAGGCCAGTGTTATGCAGAGCTCCTGATATGGTTGACCGGTGCACCATTAGTCCACTCCCAGCCACTGAACTCTGTAGCTCCTTTAAAGTGATTGTTGGCCTCTCTGTGGCTTCTCTCACAAGTCTCCTTCTTGTTTGAGCACTGAGTTTTGATGGACGGCCTTTTCTTGGCAGTGCCTGGGTGGTGTGATGCAGCTTCCACTTCCTGATTATTGATCCAACTGTGCTCACTGGGATATCCAAACACTTGCATATTATTTTGTACCCTTTCCCTAATCTATGCATTTGTATTACTTTATCTCTAACTTCTGTAGAATGCTCTTTGGTCTTCATTTTCCTTCAGATTCACAGCCTTACCAATGATCCTTCAACAGTGGGGTTTTTATCCAGAAAATGTGACAGCAACTTTAATGGTTCACAGGTGGAGGACAATGGTAAGGTAATTGTGTCCTTGTTAGGGCAATTTCTTTTATCGGTGCAAACTGGGAGCTTCCACAGCACAGGGGTTGAATACTTATGCAAGCAAGATATTTCAGTTTTTTATTTTTCATTAAAATATTTCCCAACATAAAACCAATGTCACCTTACAATGATTGATTCTGAGTTTCAGTGTTTAAAAATAAAATATCAAACAGAACAAAATTTCAATGTACCATTTGTAATTCAGTAATATGAGAGAATTGGTCAGGGGTCTGAATACTTTTGCAAAGCACTGTATATATATATATATATATATATATATATATATATATATATATATATATATATATATATATCTATATATATATATATATATAATCCCAGGCGTGCCGCCCCCTGCACTTTTTCGACCGGTGCCAATAATTTTTTTTATAATGCAAATGAGCTAAAACATTTTTCTAGCTATACATTAAAAAAAAAAAAAAAAAAAAAAAAAAGGTTTACTGTGTTTGCAGAGTATTGATTGGAAATTAAGTTGGTTATCAATAGAGATATAAAAGAATCCTGTTTGCGTTTTTGTATTACTTGAAAAAGACGATCACATATGAAAGTGAAAGCAAAATACACGCGCACATTGTAGCATTCATTGGAAGACGCAGGAATAAGAGTGCAGCATTTACTTGTGTGTGTTTCTCCATATTGTTTTATGATTCAGTGCTTCACTATCATAGGGGAGAGGAACCTTCCCTGACAGCCAATTAAGAGCGATTTGATAAGCTCAAGCAGAAGAAAACTCCTGCAAACGACAGCTACAAGAGAAGCCAGCCTGCTAATGGAGAACAGAGGGCTGACAGCCTCTGCAGGTGCAGAGCAACCATTATGTCATGCAGAGAGAGAGAGAGAGAGAGAGAGAGAGAGAGAGAGGACATACAGCAACGAGACACGCCCCCTGAAGGAGGAAGGGAATCCAAGCTGCAGTTACAGATGGAAGGGGATGGTCGACAACCTGTCTTGTTTACCGAAACACCTGCCCCTTTCCATGGGCTGGTCCCAAAGCTTCCTCAGTACAATGCTGTCATGTCTTTGGAAGCCTTTTTGACTCAGTTTGAGTTAGTGGCTGAAGATTATGCCTGGTCCCAGCGCAAGAAGGCTAGGTGGGGCCCTGCCAGATCCTGGAGAAGCTGGGTGAGGTGGTGTGCCAGGTCCAAATACACCTCACAGGACGCCGCTTGGTCCTGAACTAGGACCGTCTCGCCCCACTACTGGGGAGACCAGGTACCCAGCGCACCACAGGAAGCCGGCCAACCAGGGCAGGAACCTCAGCATTCTCCATCGGGGGTCCACAGTGGGAGGCCCCCTTCATTCCACAACAGCAGCCCCTGCGGTGGAATTCCACTGCCGGCCGCAATCCTCTACTTCCCCGAGGGGACCCCCATTCACCCAACCTGACTGTCTCGCCTCTGACCCAAACCGGCAACCCACCCGCTTCCAGGACAGAGATTGATTGAACTTTCCAATGGTGGTAAGTAGCAAGAGAGTGGCAATGTAGTGGTGGGGCGGCTATCAAAGACTCATGCATACTGGAGGGGGGGTGAGGGAGCAAGGGATAAACACATTTACAGGCCTTGTATTGTATAGTATATTAGAAAGGTATGGTTGGTGCATGGGGGGCTAACATACTAATTAGAGGAAACCTTAGTTGACCAATGACCAAACCCGGTTTATCTATATTAGGGCAAACAGCGCCACTGTTCGGGTTGTTTTTTTTTTTTTTTTTTTCAGAGTTCATAAAAGAGCAATCAACCTCTGCATCATTATTTCACTGTCGCTGAACTAACCTCCCGCTTGGAACCCACACCCACTCTTTTTCTTTATTAAAGTAGCTGAAAAAAAAGCTACTTTAGAGACAAATGTTGGAGTATAATGGAACTTCTAATATACCTTGCTGGATTCATTAATTTTCCCAGCTATAAAGCTGCAGTGTCCCTCATTCATGTTCGGTTACATTTTATTTATAGTTTGTGCACCCATTGTGATACTTGTGTGAAAGATTGTTCTTTACAAAAGATTAAGCAGTTCTCTAGATACATTTGACATATTGTGACATACACTGCCTGACCACTTTTTAGGGCCTGTCTACCTGACTGGATTTGGCATGTCCACCATAATCCCTGGACCGTAACCCAATTTAGCATGGTAGGTATTAACAATACACACATTCTTTATCAAGAACATCTGCCTACCTGTCCGTGCCAATTGCGTGAAATATTAATGACTGAATAGATAAACCTTCCAGGCACCTTGTGCTGTCTATGCCACTTGTGTCAAGGCTGTCATCAGGGCAAGTGGTGGCCCAGACCAATATTAAGTACAGGTCCTAATAAAGCAGCTAAACAGTGTACTTAAGGCCACCTCTGTCTTTGAATCAAGTTTCTTTTAGTATTTCTAAATGTAGCGCTATTAAGCGCGTAGCACACAACCTTCACAACTCCCAGTATACCTGCATACATCATTTTACAAATTGTGAGTGGTCAGGAGAAGAAATGGTATTTAACAGGCTGGAAAATGCTGGATCAATGAACAGTAGACTGATAGTAAGATTTAGTAAGAAAAGTACCTCGCAGAATCCGAAGAAACCACTGGAGCAATCTGTCACCTGTCTGCTTCAAAATGGAAACAAGAGACACCTCTGTAGAATCCTCAGAAGCACTGACAGGTATTAAAACATGCCCCAAATATGAACATTTTATTATAAACACATCAGTAACAAAATACACCCTATTGTACTTAAACAAGGCTGTCATTGTATATGATGAGATGAATAAAGCATGTACTATATTGAGTCATTCACCTTGTACATGGTAATCCTTTGATTCCAGTTAGAAATGCCAGGTGTGATATATGCATATTTTGTCCTGTGATTAGTGTTCTTGGGTATGTGTTATCTAACTACAAAAAGACATGATTCCTAAGGAGCGATGTTCATGATCCTACAGAGTGAGACATTTTAAAACTGCTTCATCCTGTACCTTATCACAATCTGTGTGAGCCTCAATCGCATGGTAGCTAAAAGCATTAGGAAACTTTTGATTCTGTAGATTAGCTCGCACTGCATTACAGTAATGGTTTAAAATATCTTTGAAAACAAGTTCAAAGTTGTTAAAAAAAAAAAAACAGTCTTTCAGTCAGGGGAGTGCAGGTATGCATCCTGGAAGTGTGAAGTTGAAGTTCTGCTTTGGGGATTCCACAGGGAGGTGTGATTTAGGGAGGCAAATTGGCAGGGACCCTACTGGCAAGGCACCTGCAGGGCTGGCCAGTAGCTTGAGCGCGAGTGTAAAGTGGCAATTGGGTTGGTGGTGGGTGTTGTTTGGTGGTCGTCATTTCTCCCGAGCTGTTGTGGGGATAGCTGCAGTGAGGGAATGTAATTGGACATTCTAAATTGAGGAGAATAATAATAATAATAATAATAATAATAATAATAATAAATAATAATAATGCACAGTATAAAAGAAACACAAACATCTTCTGGATCTGGGACTGCAGGGGTTAGTTTGTTGAATGGAGATCTTGTGATGGACTCCCGTTTGGGTTCCGAATTACAAATATTTCTTGCATGCATCAAGTGCCACCAATTTAAAAGCTTTGCTGTATCCTAATAAATAGGAGCTGACCAAGTGTCTGGAAAGCTTATTAAAGTGCAAGCTGTTCTTATCCTGCCTGAACTTGCTGCTCCTAAAACCTTGCAGAACTCTACAATACATGTCATTATTATCTTAGAGTGAAAGGGCTATCTTTTGAATCCTAACATTTCCATTTCTAAAACTGTCAGAAAACAGAATCACACCATGAGCAGCATTTAAAAGTCAAAATGATTTATTAGTAGAATTATTTCACAACAGAATACAGAAAAAAAATCACTTACACCCATAAAACTAAGAGAAAAGGGCAGTCACCCTAAGACTGTAAATAAGAACCAAACAAACACAGAATTACAGGCTTAAACCATATACACTATCCTACTATTACTTGAGTTCCATTATTACCTTGTAACACACCACAGCAATGCTACCTTTTTAAAATGATTTCTGTAGTGTATTTACCTTTGGGTGTCTGAACTAATCATTATAATCCACTGAAAGAGCAGGGTTCAAGTGTGAAGAGGTGGTTTTAGAACAGGTGTCATTAATTAGTGGCATCTCCTCACCTGGTCCTTATTTGTTGTTCCGTTACTGCGTAATAGAACAGGAGACCTCCATGGAAAACAATAGGAGAGAAGTGACCAGCTGTTGTATAGTACACTATACTATAATATTTTGTGATAATCCTGGTGTACAATACCAGATAGTTTAATATAGAGTACAAGGGAGGCAGCATTTTAATCTGCAGCTGTTTACGTTATTACAGTATCCCCTCCTTTGCAATGTATTTGAACAGACAGCATTATTGATACCCTCCTATGTTTTAAATCCTAAATATTCCAATTTATATTGATATTAACATTACTTGGGATATGTCAGTTGTACTTCATACACATCAGTTTTGCTTTGATTTATTGGTAAAACATTTGAATTTGTATCATGTGTTTAATTTCCTGCATATTTGTTATGATATACACATTTGTTTTAATTCAACAACTAAAATTACTATTTTACTTTTTTTTTTTTATAACTATCTCACTTTATAATTTCAGATGTTTTACACTACTGTTCAATCAAATAGGAAGTCAATACTTGGTGGACAACACTATTATATGTACCTTTAAGAAAAATTAACCTATAAAAAATAAACTTCTGATATAAACAAGCATAGAAAAGGTTTATCCATACCTTTAAATACACAAATTTGGAGGTAAAATATTCAAACGCTTCGACAAAATGTCTGTTTCAAAACAAAGACATTGACACATGCATGTGATTTTTAAAAAGAGTATATATGGGAAAAATAAGAATAAATACCTGGTAAAACATGAATCTATACAGGTGGTGACAAAAACACAGGGCATTCATAAAGTCACTATGCACAGTGCAAAAGGCAAGGCAACGATTGTGACTGTTTGAAACCTTCCACAGAGGAACTGTGTGAAGCACATTGGTGAGCATCCCTTTGATTCCAGGGGTGTGTGAAGGCGTGGGCACTTTCTTCATGTGTTTGCAGGGCAAACATTTCCATCACAATGTCTCTGACATCATTTGTTCCCCTTAAGGCCACTACATTTTATAACACTTCATTAACTAGACCCCAATATATTACACATGTTATTACAGATATTTGGTTAATTTGAACAGTGAAATATGCTAGGAACAAACACACTTTTTTTGGCTTAGTTGAAGCGTGTTCGAACTTAATAACTACAAGTTCACACTGTTGTATTTAATAAACAGCATATGCTATCACAAACACAATATTGTTACATCTGGTTAATTTAAGTTTCTAATTTGTTATATTAAAATCCTGGTAACACTTAGTATTATTATTATTAAAATATTATTTAAACCATTCCTGTGTAAAGCCACTCATCATCTGTTCTTGAAATAAAATGATTACTTTCTAGGTTTTTAATAAATTGTACTGCACATCTTACATATGTAATACATAGAGGCATCATCTTAGTGTGTGTGTAAAGTATATATATATATATATATATATATATATATATATATATATATATATATATATTATATATATTGCACTTTGTGTGCAACAGCACTGCAGTTCTTTGAAGCTGCTCACGAAAATCATTGAATGGTTTAACTGAGTATAAAAGTATCATTTATTTTTTAAATTGTGGGACTTGTGAATTTCGTGCTCGTCAACAGTGAGCCACAGCAATTAGTTACACCAGACATCCAATTGTACCAAACCTGGGGTGTATTGGCTTTGTGATGTGGACTAATGTCCACAGGGGCAAAGTCATTTCACTTGAGAGTCGGATTCAGACCCAGGTCTCCAGGGGAAAGATGGATTGCGTATTGGCTGTCTGAAGTACCTAGAGGCTGGTATTATACAAATGTCAGATCTGTGGGATGCTTCAAGCCAAGTAATTTGAGTATATTACACATGTCTACAGCATAGTACCATAAGTGACAATGAGAAACCAGTGCATCCCACACAAAGTGCAATAGTAAAGATGATGAGCGTTAGGGATACAACTTTAATTTCAGGAAATGGGCCAGAAATAATGGGGAAGCTTACTTATTGAATTCAGAGAGACAAAGTGCAGCAAAGTGCAGCATTCTCAAATCCACAAGAGTACTAAGACCGTACCCATGGTCCATTACGTAAGCAATGCCCACTGTGTTGGATTCTTAAGTACATTAACCCACATTTTCACCCAAGCAGGTGAAAATACTGATTTACGCCAAGATAATCCACGACTTCATATTTAGTAGATAAAATACTTATTTTTAAGGCAATATGGGGCTCTGTTTAACATACCGAACTATAGGAACGAACGTAGGTTAACTTCATCAGCTTTACACAGTTTGCATTAACAAAGAAGGCTGCTTTTCCCCAGATTATTACCGCCAATTTTTACCCAGAAAACTGGGAAATGTATTATTTTCACTTGTATTCATTTTTTTAAGGAAACGCTCAAATTCCCATGAAATTGTATATAAAATAAAAACCAAAACTAAAAAAAGGCCTTTAGCTAGAAGAGATCTACTCCTTTAAAAAGAGCCGCAGCTGAGCTCAGGATGAAGGGAGCTAACATGAAGAGATAATGCACACAGCTGCCTGTCTTTGTATCACGTCTGCACTCAACTTATTATCCGTAGGAGGCAGAGATGACAAGAAAGCGACTGATCTGTAGGGTAAATCATGTGCACCCCCATTCTTGGGTGTTTGTAATTACGTGCAATATATTTATTTAATCTCATACATGCTTCTAACTAAAGATATGCATGCAGCCATAGCTGCAAAGCAACTTGACAGACTGTTAGTAACAGGATTTCAGGACTAAGCCCATGGATCATTAAGAACCATGTAGTCTATAGGACACCTATACACTGTGTGTGCACCTGCACTGACTGCCTGTATGGGCTGCATTTTGTGAAAATCAAGAGTTTCAGTGTTAAGATTTACAGCATATTTCATCATTTGTTTTACCTGAGAGGTGGTTATAGTGAAATTCACTGATCAACAGCACGACATGTTCAGAACATTTTTATGTATTACATCTTTTGTTTATTGGTTAAGAAAAAAATAGATTCAGGTTTATGATGTTTCTAGTTGCCTGTCATAGACATGTTACGTAGGCTACATCAGCAAATGTATCTTTATAGCAGCAAGAGCCAGTATATTAATATCAGGCACAATCCCTGTAAAATACGAATAGTTATGCATTAAGGGCAACATACAGGCCAATGAAAAGACTATTTTGAAGGCACATGAAAGCTCACTGTTAAGCTTACCCAGAAATGTTATAATAAAGTACAATATACAGCTTCAAGTCAAATAAAAACCAATTACAACTCATAAATTTCAAAGAAATAAACCACATACCTTTACACCTATTAAAAGAAAACCCCACATATTGGTGAACACCCCTTGATTTTTCATGACATTATCGTTGTACTGTTGAACCATAATAATCATTTTAAAAAGGCAATTATGTTTAGTACTGTTGATTGGGCACATGTATTTTCCTAAACATAATTGCATTTTTTTTATTACTAAGGTTCAAGGTTAATAATAACAACAACAACATTTTTCACTCGTATGATGTGCATGGTTCAGTGTACCCGCACCACATTAGATGTTTCAGTAACAGAGCTGAGGGAGAGGGGCTTGAGCATGCAATTTAATGCTCAGCAGATTTAATATAAATTCATTCACAGAATTCCCACTACAATTTGCAATTATTCAAGTAAATATGTCTCTCTTATAGGAGATGTTTGAAATGATTTATGTATTAACTTATATCACAAAAACTAAGACTGTATTCGTGAATAGTGAGAATCTTAGAAAATCAAAGGATGTTAACAATTCATTAAGGCTTCCATGTAATTTAGAATACAGTTAACAATAGCGATTCCACAATAATCACGTACCACGTCTTTCTCCACAACACAGCAGTGTATACAGATTAGTACCACTGTTTGATAACATGCATTGAACAGAGCATAGGACAGAATCTTTTTGGCTTCCAACTGCAAACTTTTTTCAAAAATAAATTTTGCTTGTTCCTTTTTCTATAAAATGTGTTTATTTTCACAGGGCACATTACCAGTCCTCACTCTAGTATTGTGTGTTATAAACAGTCGAACCTTACAGTATACTCTGATAACTACTGTAATACTGGATAAGCGCAATAACACATTCCAGGTCCAAATATCGGCTAATATCCACATATTTGTGAGGTCTAATAACCTTTTAAAATTTAATTTTAAAATAAAACAGACTTTGGTAGATGCTTGGATGTAATAGTTTAACCAACAGAAGAGGCTGAATCTTGTATGAATTCATTTAGCAGACACTTTTATCCAAAGCGACTTACAGAGACTAGGGGGTGAACTACGCATTATCAACAACTGCTGATTTTGCAGAGTCACTTACAACAGAACCTCGGTTTTGCGTCTCATCTTCTGATTATTTAGTCAGGCTACATAAATATCCACCAAATACATTTTTATTTTGAAGCAAAATTAAAATTGATTAAAGCACTAATGTAACAACGAAATGTATTTGGAAAGACGTACGTTCAGGTGATGCTGTTGCCATGGAGCAATGACTGGCTCAGCCTCTTAGTCACTGTCTGGCAAACACATCCAGCACCCACCGGTCTTGGATTTGGACGGGCCGCTTCTTCCTGGTGCTGCCTCCAGCAGCCCATCCATGTAGTTCCCGTGCTCACTGATGGCGTCCTCCACTCGAGTGATATACAGCCAGGTGATTATAACACCAAACAACTGGAACACAAAAACGGAAGCTCACATCAACAAGAAAACTATGCAGCGCAGGTGTCAGGGACATTTAAACACACAGCAACACACAAAATGGCAAGCGGCTGTCTGAGACAACCATTCATTTTGGCAGGAAGTGAGTGGGGCGATTTGCACTGTAGCTTTAGGAATATTATTTGCAGCCTTCTACACATTTTAGAAGCAATGCAGAAGACTATGCACAAGATGCATATTATATAAGAGAAAACTACAACTAAAATTATTTATTATGTTGGAGTTATCTGACTTTACAAAAAGTGATTGATACAATTAGAATATAGCGTGTATAAAATGTTTTATATATTGTAAAACATGTGCGTATGAACATTTTGGTTAATAATTTGATTGTTAATTCTTCCTTGCACCTGGGAGTAATTGCAAATTAGAACCAGGTGCAGGGTATTAAATAGGTGCAGTTAGTCTGCACTGGACTGCTGAGTAGAAGGAGACAGAAGGTGTGCTCTGCTTCGAGCAGTCAGTACAATAAATGCAGTGTTAAAACTGTGTGTTTTGTTTTGTGGACAGGTAAACAGCTTAGACATCCTGCGTGTTAGTCAGGGAGCTGTTCAAAGTGAAGTTAGGCTCAGCGTTTGAGCTAGGTGTTTATTTTGTTTGTTTGTTTTTGTGTATAAAAAATTACCGCAACTTCTAGTCTGAAAATTGCAGTAGTTCCTTAACTTTCATGATGAGCCTTGCATGGCAAGTGTGTAAAAAAACAAAAATACAAATACAGACTTTTACTGCAAAACATGGCTAATTGCTTAATGGGCTGTAATGTCATTAAGTCAGTATTTGATTGCATTGCAATTAAAAAACAAAACAGAGTTAAATTAACCAGTATTTTGCTAGATTTTGCATATAAAACAGGGCAATGGCCGTGCAAAACTGTCTATTTCACAAGCACTGAGTTCTCTAATAAAGAGAGGTGCAATCCAGAAAACAGTTACCATAAAGACAGCATACACTAGACTGCAACTGTTCACAGTGCACACACCTGATTTTAATAACTACGTGTTGCTAGAGCACTTTAATGGAAAACAACCTCCAGTGTGGCTATGCTTTTAAGAGCTGCTTTTAGAGAGATAATTTCAAATGTGTTTAAAATAAGTAATTATGAATTTAGAGCAATTTCAATTTTCCATTGCTTGAGTCTGTCAAAGCATTCACATCAACTAAAGGGGCAAATCATTTTGATTATGGTCCTTTTACTGATTTGCTGTAAAACTAAATTCCACAAGGATTTTGCCAGCAAAGCATTTTTTTAAAAGCACTTATATTTCAACATGTCTTCAATGTATTTTAGGAAGCATTTTCTCATTTTCTTTCAGTGAGGATTGAGTGCCTTTCACTTGTGATGTTTCCTATTGGCGTGGACATCCCATTCATTTGTTCTCATCAGTAAAAACAGCAATTGTATATATAACCCTTTAAAAGCCTGTCTGTTGCATTTCACAATTTACTGAGAAATACAAAAGCACTGTTTTAGTCCATACAATTTTTACCGTATGGATAAAATGCTATAATGTATGAGAAAATGGTTGTTATTTCACTGGTACCAACTTATTTGGGAGCCACCTAGCTACAAATGCCATTTGCTGACAGCCTTTTACCTATTTATGATGCTGGCAGCTCTTTTTGAGTGGCTCTTACTGCAAAAAAAAAAAAGTTTTTAAGTCTGTGGTCTGAGTACAGATGCTTTTCAGTCCCAGTTGCCTGTAACATGCAACACATGCTAGATCAGCCATTCTTCACTGCGAGAGCCAACACCATCTAGTACTCAGCTGCTTTGGAAGTTTTGTATTGCTAGCAATACGTGTGCACTAAATGGTTTTGGAACTTACTAATATACATATACAGTGCCTATAGGAAGTATTCACCCCCCCTTGGACGTTTTGACAGGGTTTGTTGTGTTATAACCTGAAATCTTGATGTATTTAAATGGGCTTTTTTTCCCTTTGATTTACACTACCTACTCAACACTTTCAATGTGTGAAAAAAACGGGAGATTGAAAAAACAAATCAATTAAAAATAAAAACCGGAAAAGTCTTCATTAGATAAGTATTAACCCCATTTGCTATGACACTCGTAAATAAGCTCAGCTGCAACAAATTGCCTTCAGAAATCACACAATAAGTTAAATGGAGTCCATCCATGTGCAATAAAAGTGTTTCACATTTCAGATTAAATACACCTGTCTCTGTAAGGTTCCACAGTTGGGTAGTGCATTCAAAGCAAAGATACTACCATGAAGACCAAGGAGCTTTCAAAACAACTCCGGGATAAAGTTGTGGAAAGGCACCGATCAGGGGAGGGGTATAAAAAGATTTGAAAGGCATTGACTAACCCTTGGAACACAGTCAAGTCAATCAATAAGAAGTGGAAGGTATACGGCACCACCTAGAATCTACTTACAGCAGGCCATTCTCCCAAACTGAGCAGCCAGGTAAGAAGAGCATTTGTCAGAGAAGCCACCAAGAGGCCACTGACAACTCTGAAAGACCTACAGTGTTCCATGAGATGGGAGAAACTGTCCATGTGTCAACAATAGCTGAGGTACTCTACAAATCTGGCCTGTAAGGAAGACTTGCAAGGAGGAAGCCATTTCTGAAAAAAGCCCATGTAAAATCCTGCTTGAAATTTGCAAAAAAGCATGTGGTAGACTCTGAAAAGATGTGGCAAAAGATTCTGTGGTCCGATGAAACAAAAATTGAACTATTTGGCCTAAATGCAAAGCGTTATGTCTGGCGCTAACCCAACACAACACACCACCCAGGTAACACCATCCCTACTGTGAAGCATGGTGGTGGCAGTATCATGTTATGGGTATGCTTTTCATTGGCAGAGACTGGGAAGCTTGTTAGTGTAGAGGGCAAAATGGATGGCGCTAAATACTGGCAAATCCTTCAGGAAAACCTGCTTCAGTCTGCAAAAAAAATACTAGGACGGAGATTCAACTTTCAGCAGGACAATGACCCCATGCACACTACCAAAGCGACACTGGAGTGGCTTAAAAACAAGAAAGTGAATGTCCTAGAGTGGGCCAGTCAAAGCCCGGACTTGAATCCGATTGAGAATCTGTGGCAAGACTTGAAGATTGCTGTCTACCAACGATCCCCATCCAACTTGACAGAGCTTGAACAATTTTGCCAAGAAGAATGGGCGAATATTGCACAATCCAGATGTGCAAACCTGGTAGAGACTTTTTCATTAACTGTCATTTCACAATAAAAAAATTTCTTGCCTCTTCAAAGTGTTGAATAGGTTGTGTAAATCAAAGGAAAAAATCTCATTTAAATGCATCAAGATTTCAGGTTGTAACAAAACAAACTGTGAAAATGTCCAAGGGGGGGGGGGGGGGGGGGGTGACTATTTACTATAGGCACTAAGTAGTCGACATGGTAAGCAACTTAAAACAAAAGAATATTTCCTGATCTCAGTTAAATAAACAAATTAGTGTTCTCCTAACAATTTGTTATTACAACAGAAAAGTATTTTCCGCTTCCTGATTGGACAATTGAAAAATGTCATGTTCATTTCATATCTTGCTTCTTTCAGCTGGAATAAATAACCTTCCTGCTGAAAGAATGTATTCATTCAACAATTGCACCTTAAGACAGCCGCTGATAAGCCCAAGTGCTAATCAGGGTCTGTGAAGCAACTTTCCTAAGCTTAAGTATGGGAGTTTGGAGTTTAACATTTGTTTGTTACATAAATGGGAGAAACACTTACTTAGGGATGTTGTTATAGCACAAAAAGCAGAACATTAAAAAATAGCATTTTTGTCTTGCTGCACTGGTAACATTTTCTAGGGGTATATTTTTGCATGGCTTAGCAAGGCAGCAACCTTCTTTTCCATTTGAAACTACAGCACTCCTTCTTTACTGTGCTATCTGGCCTGCACAAACTGCGAAATACTGAAAACAATGAATTAGTCAAGGGCGCTTATACAGTAAAATACAGGACTGGTACTTTCAACAACATGGCCTAACTGTGAATTGACCAAATTAGTGAATTATCGAGCAGTGAAATATAGAGGGGAACGCTTTTTGTAAATGTATTAACACACTATTTAATGCTACATGCATTTTACATCTTATAATCTAAAACAGATTTATTAAAAAATTATCATTGTCGACTTTTAAAAAAAACAAAAAACAAACAGCTGTTCTGTGCTGCATTTTGGGAGAGGTCATCAAATTTACTGACCCTAAGAGAACATGAATATGACCTTCAACTTAACTTCTTTCCAGTTTAAATCTCCCAGTGTCCTGGTGATCTCAGCAGTATGTTAAACCCAACCTTCTGCTGCAGGCAACAGGCACGGAAATGGCACAGGACAAACGTCTCAAATGCCACAGAGAACAACATTCTCTTAGTTTTGTCCCCAGCTTCTTTAATGTAAAGACGTGACAGAAAGACAATGATTGTAAATCTCCCTCCCGACCTGTGAGGGCGCTAAATAACGGGAACAGAGTACCCTGGACTGTTTGGCTTGACACTTCATTCCCAGGGTTAAAAGGAAGTTGGTCATCTAAAAAGGCGGCAGAGCTTCGGTGCACTAACTCATCAACCCAGAAGGGAACTGATGTGGCAGGTGCGGATTGGAGGAGCAGCTGCAATCATATACCAAGGGGTCATGTGTGACGGTATAACTAGGGGATGAAGCGACGTAATTTGTTCCTTCATTTTGGTTAGAGAACAACCTGTGATTTGTGTGAGAAATGTATTGTGAGTGTTTGTTTGTTTGTTTTGTCTCTAATTGTTTCTTGTTATTAGTAGACAGTTAACCTGTTCAGGAGCTGTCATCAAGGGCCAGCACAAACCCGAAGTAGCACTGCACTTGTATCACGGATAACCTGTATTTGCACCACGAGTACTAATTCACTCACTAAAGGACTTTGTGTTTTGTATGGGTGTATAAAGAATGGGACTATTATTTCGGGTCAAACCCGGGGATTACAACTAAAGTAATACATGCCGCTGTCTTACTTTCATGATAGGTAGTAGGTACTACACACTGAGAAGCGCAATGCTATTCTCTTCCTTCTAAGCTGAAGATTTATAGAAGGTACCCTAGAGAGGACAAGGGGCAAAACCAAGTTTCATCAAATCTATATAAGCAGTTCTGTAGATCAGGGCTGGCCAACGGATGGGTTTTGAGTCATATGTCAATATGGCTCTCCTGATTCAGAGGTGAATGCTAGACAATGTGTAGTTTTTGGCAGAAGCAAGTCATAATCCAAAAACAAATGTTGTGGCTGTGTTTAAACAGGTAACTGTTTAATGGGCATAGTAATACTTAAGCTGTGTGTAGTCCAGTTAAACACTGTTCCTTTGCTCTTTCTTATTATTGTTTTAAAAAATTGTAGCTGACAAAAATAGTTGCACAGAATATGCCTGCCTTGCACATCCATTCATAATGTAAGTCACAAATGTGCAGTTTTGAAAGAAACACATGTTACAGCAAACAGGTACTTTCATTTTAACAACTCAATACTGTATCTGGTACAATACTAGAAATATCTATTTATGTGCCATTCATGCGGTCTTGCACTTCCTGGGCCATTTCACCTAGAGAATGAAATTGTCCCCACCCTTTTACTGACTACTCTCCGGGCAAAAAGCAAATCAGATGCCTCCCCTGTTCACAGACATACTTTGACCCAGAATACATTGCTGAGGTTAAATGACCAAGGAAATTATTGGCCAACAATGTGGCTCTTTCAGCCAAAAAAACTGGATAGCTCCAAATACATGTAAAAATGTAACTTATAGTATGTATATGTATGAGCACTACAGCCGCTAGGGTTAAAAAAACTAGAGACTAAATGAAATCACATTATATTGAACTTCCCCTGCAAGTTGAAAGCAATCGATTGTCTCAGTGCCATTCCTCACTAATAAATCACAGTACCGACAACAGCTGGGATAAGATCCGCTTTCTACAAGGTACTTGGCAACTCCTACAGACTCCCAGCTTGTTCTGCCAATCCCCTTCACTTGTCACTGGAGCGTGCTCCTCAGACTGAGCTGCCCTCTGTACCACTCTCTAAAAGGAGACGGTGTAAACACATTAGTTAAACACACACATTCTTCCTTTCCTGTGAAGTTAAACTAACAGGATGGGAACACTGTCACCTTGCATTTCATTGGAGAAATCAGCAGAAGCAGTTGGAAAACATTCACATTTTTGGTTATTTAATTTCTATCAAGCTCAGGTGTGTGAATGAGTCTGATATAAAACCGCAATATAATTGAGGGCCGCAATGTAGCAAGACCCACAGAAGAAGAAAAAAAGAACACATACTATACAATCAAACTCATTTTATCAGCAATACATCCAGAAACACAGAAATAGGAGGCTAATAATACAGTACATCATAGTGTGAACTTCATACAAGCTTTTCAATTAAGCAGTCTTGCTAGATGAGAATGGGCAATCACAGTTTGCAGTAGGGTAAAAGTAACAGATTGCATACACTGCAAGTAACAATAACGTTACCTATTATCAGTGCTTAATTTGTGCCCGGGCTTGGGCGTGCAGAGTCATATTCCCGGTACCTCGAGTTAAAAAATCTCATGCTGCTTTCTTTTTAAATCCTTACACTTGTATCAAGTCTGCAAGTTTTTGCATGTACACTAAAGAGAGACAGTCCGCTGACAAGTTTGTAGCCTACTTTAAATTATTTTACAATTTCAGCTGTAGTGCCTTTAAGTAAGATGACACTGGATGCAACTCTACTGTCGTCTTTTTTTTAATTTTTTTTTTAATAGACAAATAAGCTTCCTTGATTTGAAAAACGTCATGAACGATACAAGCAACTTCTTATACGACTTGGTTTGATTAAATGAGTAGTGCACAACAAAATATGGAAGCTGAACATTAATTTCAACAAAGGACAACAACTTTTTAATGAAAAAAATATATGGTAGCCTACTTCAATAGGAACACTAGCCTGCTACATTATATTAACCAAAACAATCTGGTTCTTTCTTGCCTTTTTCAATTAATATAATTTAACTAATAGAGAATAGAAAAAAAAAAACTAATACTAAAGATAACAACTACCTAGCCTAAGTTTAATTAATCATTTTTGTAATCTACCAGTGTCTTCTGTTGCACACACATCGCTGATATAATAGACTGTGGGTCAAACCCATGTTCGTGTTGGTGTGCGTATTTTTCTATTTTTCTTTAAATCAATGTCATCCTTCTGGAGTCCTCTGGATGCCTTTTAATTTGTTTGTTTTTTTAAACCATTTAAATGCAAAATCATAACAAAACATGTATAAAGGCTTTTTTTTTTAGCCATGTAGCCACCTCGTGGGGACAAAGCAGCTCTGGGTAACTTACAGGCAAGCCCACAGGCACCTGGCTAGTCTACAGGGGCCACAGGTGCGCGGTGAGCCAAGGACACCTTGGCCGACCTAAGCCTTCCCCACCGGGCGACGCTCGCCCAACTGTGCACCAGCCCTTGGGAGCTCTCGTCCATGGTCGGCAGTGAAATAGCCTGGACTCGAACCGGCGACCTCCAGACTATAGTTCGGAACATTTATTTTTTATACAGTGCAGCAGAACAAAGAAATTAAAAAAAAAAAAAAGTTATATGCAAATCCATTTACATTGCTTTAAATGTGGTCTTTATCAGTGGTACTTTGACAATGTAACATGCTGTTGTAATGCTGAGATGTATAAACCCCTTAGCCTCCATGTCTAGTATTCAAACTCTTAAGGGTGTTTACAGGAGGAGACCGGCGCATGAGCTTATATATGTAACCAAAGGATTAAATGGCATATTCTGACAGCGTGTACCGAAGTACAAGCCCATACGCCTAAATGTGTGTTTATAAAGGTGGTGACTTTTTACAGAGAAAAGCATACGTTACATCTAAAATCTGATGGCAGGGAGGCTCATTTTACATAGGGATGTTAATTCTTTTCTTTATTTTTGTATATCGGTGGTAATATTACATCTGCATTTCCTCGTTGGGAGATTCCTTACAAGTTTAACCTCCACCTCCCTAATTTAATGATAACAGCTTACTGTCATTTTTGGTGAGCTTGATCAATGAACCCTGACTCACAGCTGTGGTGTCTCTACCCATCCTGTTCCCATAGGAAACACAGCAATATGTTTTCACTTGACAGGAGAATCCTATTCCTAGGCTTGCTAGCTTTTCAGGTCTCCTGCATAGCAGGAAAGTCTGTAAGGTCTTAAAAAGGGATTGTTCATAGTTCTCAAGATGATCACATTACTTCTAGGAAACAACTTTGCTTCATGTTTGTCCCATCCAGGAAATGGTATGGATTTCTCCCCTTTATCAACACATCTTAGAAAAAAACAGATGTGACTATGCTAAAGCTGCTGGATCTGTTCAATGAATTTTGCACAGTTCTGCCCTGTGTGGTTCTGGAAGGGGTTTTGTTTATTTGTATATTTCTTGTAGATATTAATCACATGTGAGGGAGAAGTAGCGTATGAAGGAAACTCTCAGTGACAACCATAATCCCTTTGACCTCAAGTACCCAATTCCTTCCAATTTCAGTGTCCGGTCACAACCATTTCAAGGTTTCTTTTTTTAGAAATAGCATTGGACACTAAGCTATGTAAAAAGTAAATTATTTCCTTCTCTGACACTGACAAAAAAAAAAAAAAAAATTAATCTTTTCTTTTCACACATTTGGAAATACATAAATATGCAAGTATTACTTTGTCTAACATGTGATATGTCATTTAATAGAACAATTAGGTCCTATTAAAAAAATAAACCCGACAAATAAAATGTCAAACCTGACATTTTGCAAAACTTTGCAGTAACCTGCAGGACTGTCCAGTTTGTTTTCATGTGTCATGGCAGTGGACACAACCTTAACCTTTATGTGGAGTTCAGGGGTTGGGAGCTAGGGCTTGTCATTCATCATTAATTCCTATGTCAATCATTGCCTAAATCCTATTTAAAAGCTCAGTCACATCTATCTCCCTTGTCAAGTGTTTTGCTTTTCTGCATACATCGGAACCCATTCTTCGCTTAAATTAAAATCTTAATTTTCAGCATGAACCAACTCCCTGACAACTCAGCCCAGGAAATCTCCCTGCTGGATTCTCCTCAAACATCTCATTCAATCTCACCGCTGGAAACGGTGACTGCTACTTCTTATGCCAACCTCTATCTAGCAACCACACCTTCTGCCCCGGCACTACGACGATCAAAACAACCCTGCCAGCAGGCTCCGGAGCAGCTATTTTACAAGGACTGGGACTTCACTGTCACACGCAAGTCCAGCGACCCCCGGCTGCTCAAAAATCTTACCCTGGGCGATTTCATGCTGGCTTTCTCTGTGTACAGGGACATATTATGCATTGCCTACCCTCGTCACTGCTTAGAGCTTGATCACGGTCTCTTTTATATTACAGATCTAGCAGTCAGATACTTAGGCATAATGTTTTATGAATACCACAAAGCTTTTGCAGCAAAAGCAGCTTTGACATTAGCGTTAGACAACATCATCAACAACTGGGCTGCCTCCAATTTCGATCTGTTCAATAGACTTCGGGGGGGTAAGGGCAAACGCATGACCAGTCTGTGTCTACAGCGCATTTTACTTCCTTGTGCCTTAAGACTGCCTTTGCATCAACCTCCCACAGAGTAGCCCTTTCCACTCCACCCCACTTTAGAGACAGGATAACGACTTCATTTGCAGCTCCACATGCAAGCCACGAATCAGGTCCGCCTTCTTTCAGCAACACAGATAAATAAGGTAGGAACATCAGATTTGCTGGTTCCAAGCAAATCTGTAACAATTTCAACGCCTCTGTCTGTTCATCCAAGTTTTGCAGGAATCTCCATATATGCAACTAATGTGGCAACGCCCACTCCCAATCAGTTTGCCCAGCCGCCACCAAGAAATGACATTCAAAACTGCTCACGGTTTCCGCCCCAATAATCCAACTACCATTTCACAAGCTACCTTATCAGCGGTCTGCAGCACGGATTTTCTACTGGTCTGTCAACAATCCCACTACTGGTATCATTGAATACTTGGTGGTGGGAATCTGCAGAAAGGTCTGTTCTCCAGGAGGAGCCTACAGAATTGTAACTTCCCAAACTGTTCTTAAAATATCAGCGCTGTGTGGAGTTTCGGATATGGAAGCAGCTGCCAAAAGCACACCTGCTGTCTCACTACTGTCGCAGCAGGGAGATTGCTCTCCAGAAGGAGCCTGCAGAGTCATAACTTCCCAGACTACTGTTCTTAAAACATCAGCACTTTGCTGAGTTTTGGAGATGGAAAAACCTGTCAACCGAACACTTGCTGTCACAGTGCTGAAACAGCTGATCCCAGCAGCAGCTCCAGTACCTGGTCTTCAATTAAACTTAACTCTATGCAAGCTCCTTCAATCCTTCAAACTGCATGGCTTCAGCTCTCGCACCATCCAAAAGGTCATCTTAAACCACAGGCTAGAACTGCTAATCAGTCTTCTCTGCACAAAATCAGATTCTTCCTATTCCATTCAATCAAGACTGGATCCTCGCTTTCACACGCAAGGGACTCCCTCCACCTGGCTCCAGGCACAATTAAATCATACATCAGTGGGATCCAGTATCACTAATCGTTCATTGGCAGTTTCTTCCCCTATCTTGCTGTCTATTCTGGCAATCCGTCTGACACTGTGAGGAATCATCAAAAGCATAGCTCCAGCTTCCCCATCGTGGCTACCTATATCTGTGAACATTGTATTCACTTTAATAGAAATCTTTCAAAAAGGGCTAATTCAGTCCTTTCAGCAACCTACTCATGGAGGCAATGTGTTTAACAATGTCTTCAGATTCCTCAGATGTGCAGAGTTCACAGTTCCATCAACCACTAGCTTTCCCTCCATCGGCATCCATTCCTGAGACCTCTCACTGGTTCCCCGATCTCACTTCATCCTCCTACTACGCACTTCCAAGACAGATCAGCTAGTCAAGGTCAGTTTAACAAGGTTTGTTTATGGTAGCCAAATTCTACAACAAAAAAAAACCCCTTGATTTATATTTAATTCAGCATGACTAGCGATTTATGTTTATAATCCGCTGGGAATCCAATTCTTTTTGGGAGGGTAGTTGATTTTAATGAGCAATACATGTCAATTGCTGTAAAACTTTGCAAGCTGATTGGTTTAAAAAAAAAAAAAAAAAAAAACACACCCACACAGTATATATTCCTGGTAATCTGCCTAATACCTCATCTCCAGAAGTTGAACGCAATATCCACACACACTTCAAAGATTACACAAAAATTGTTCAACTTTTCTTCTCTGAGGGGACATTTCCATTTGACATGCACCAAGCTAATACAAGTATTCTATTTTACATGTCCTCACCTGTGGTAAGAGAATGCCAAGCAGAATTCCTGCCATGATGCTGTAGTTATCCATAAACCAGATGAAGACTGCGTCCGTGCACCCTCGCACATGGATAATGTAGAGTAAATCAAGGCGCTGCAGAAAAACAATATCGTTGGTGCTCTGGTTCAGTTACCACTACAGGTCCTATTCATAAAGCCTTTATTCATAAATTGTTTTAAAATGTTTTGGTGGATTGAAAAGGTACTATAAAGTACCTTACTACTTTATGATGTCTGATATGGTTCTATGTGCTATCGCTGTGTATGATGTTGTTCCAGTTCTCTATTTTCTTGGGCGGCAGGGCGCACTTGGCTTTACCTCGTGACTCACAACATACCTGAGACGTGGGGATAGCGACAGGGTTGATATCTATATTGCTTCATGATTATTGGGTCAGAAAAAAATGCTTGATTTACAATATTACAAGTCATTACTGGAAATATCTGTCAGGTTATTTTATTATCATTTTGTGGGTGATTTTCAAAATTCTATGTCAAGTGAGTCAAAATCGTGCTTGGACTAAAACCCTAAAATCAGATACCTTTACTATACTGCTGTATACAAGCAACCCAATGACTGACAGAATACCTCTCTGGAATTCTACTCGGCCATCTCCGTATGACCAGAATGCTCACCTCTTTCTGAAGGATATTGTATCCACACATCGTGTTGGCAACTGTATTTGTCTGGAACAGAAAAACAAGCTTCAATTAATATTTAATTATTTTAAATGTCTTATGTTCATGCAACGTGTCACCTTTTTAAAATCTGTTTTTGTTTACTGATACAGGAGGATGTCAAAAACACCCCAGAAATGACCATGGCAGAATTAACGTATATAAGAAATGGCAATCTACCTTAGTAATACATTTATGGTTGTATAACACATAGCATGTTTTGTTTCTCATGGGTGTTATAACAATGTTTATGGTTCTAACACAGAAGTGGCGAAAGGGTGCATCTTAGCAGTTAAGCACTTCTCAGCCAAAGACAAGCTTGTGTTTACTTTAGTAGGTTCCCATTGTTTTGATACTTTAATTCACACACCATAGGTTTTCAAATTTTACTCAGGAGCGTTTACCAGGAGAGATTTTTTTCCCCCTAAACATTGCGGTGTATCTAAATTATGCTTCCTCATGAAACATGTCTGGTGCTCCGATTGAAATGTTGCTGGAGAGAGCATGAACTGGATGCACTGCAATGCTGTAAGAGAAATGATCTTCCTCCTGGCAAACATTGCTGGGTAAATGTTCAGAAATGTATTCTCAAGGTGATTTATTAAATTCAGGAGAGTCAATATGTTTAAAAATCTAATGTCTTTCTTCTAAGAACTGCAGGGTGTTCAGTAAAGCACTCAGAGGACATTTCCAAGAATGCAGTATGTATTATGCAGGACCAGATTGTTAAAGCAAGGTGATCTCTATTGATTGAACACTTTACTCACCAGAACACACTGTTATGAATTTAAAACATCCAAGTAATGGGGAGAAGAAAATTGTTCCAAAGTCTGTTTATTCTGCTGGCTGTGTTCAAGATAATTACAGTAAACAGTAGTGCATGCTTCTATTTGTAATCTTGCGAAGCCTCAGTTAACATACCACACAGGTTTAAAATACCCACAGTTCTGGGAGATATCCATTCACCATGGAACAATACTGTTTTTTGTTTCTAAAACAAAAATGTTCTGGGGCACCACCAACAAATGATTTACATATTTTGAAAAATACTGCACACACATTGGGTCATGTTTAAAACTAGGGCCAAAGAATTGTTTGCTTCTTGTTTTGTAACATGAACATACAGTGTAACCAAACACTACATAGAGTTTAAAAAAATACATGAATTTATCATGTGTTGTCCACATCATTGCAAAATTTTTTTAAACAATTGTTTTCCAGATCATTTTGATATTTACATTCACACTGCAAGGGTCCTAAAACCAGCTCAGTTTTGTACCGTAATTAATTTATCACCAATGGATGTGTAAATAAAAATATTAAATGCACAGCAATAAAATGGCACAGCAATTTTTAACTTCATTATGAAAGTATAGTTTATCACTTTTGTAATATTAATAACACTGCCGATTTAATTACTACGCTGTTCAGACACTGCTTAATGGCTAGAGGGTATAAAACCAAAGTTGGTCTTTTAATTCTGTTTTGATTTATAGACACTTGGGTATATTTACATGGTCAGATATTTGCTGTTGCTGCTGTGTAATAAATGAATGGCTATCTGTGAAATGACCTTGAGCATTGTATGTAGTGTGTGTGTGTGTGTGTGTGTGTGTGTGTGTATAACACAGTATCTGCAGTAACAAGATAACAGACTACAATCAGAAATGTTATTCTCAACTGCGCTAAACCCTTAAATAAACTCATATGGGATTACGGAAGTGAAGTCAAGTTTGGTGTGTACCTGCATCAGAGATGCGAGCAGGAGGTCCCATTTCACCTGCCAGTTCCATTGTCCTTCGTCTTTCATGAGCTCTACATCCACAAAAAGGTCATTAAAGTTGTAGCAGCTACATCCGTTTCCCAATCTTTAAATCTGCAGTAGCCATTAACTGCTATGTTTTCAACATTTGTAATGGTTTTACTCCAGATTACATGCGCCTTTGCCAAACCAGACTCCACATCTACATCAATTCCTCCAAACTGATTGCAATCCCTAATTGAAGTTTACCACCATAAATCTGCATGGTCATTTAGCAGTTTTCCCATGATTTTCTTATGGTTATACAATGCTATGCATTTACCAAATTACCAGATGGTATCGCTTTAGCATACCTCTCTGGGCTTTACAATGCTTACCTGTTCTTTGCTATGATTTATTATATTTTGCTTTTCTTTTACTCCTGTGTGGAGTACAGCATTAGGAACACTACTCTCACTAAACCCTATACATTCGGTGAGCCTGACAAACAGATAGGATTTACCTTAGTAATGCAGAAGTAGAGATTTAGTGGAGCTCGAACCCTTCTCTGTTTCTCCGCACAGCTTTAGTAGTCGTACAGCGTGCGTTTCAAAACTGCGGAGTTAATCCTGGCACAGAATCATTTTCCTTCGTCACAAGGTTATTTAATTAGGGGTTTAACGAGATGTCACGATATGTACCACCGTACGTATGATGGTTCTGATGTGCTACTGGTATGATGCATAATAAGATTAAATGAAGAGTATGGATTTAAACCAGCTATAAAACACAAGTATTGGTCTTTCAAGAACCACTTGGTGAACTATAAGGAGCTATGTTGTGCACTTGGCGTTATATTACAATACATACGGTAATAATCTTTATTATGACACAATACACGCTTACTATTTGTACACAACTTTGCATTCTATCTATCTATCTACTTGGTTGCATCAAGAAAAATGTGTGAAAAAATCCAACAAACCATGCATGCCTTGCATTTCATGTAGCTTGTCCAGTCAGCCCTGAATAAATCCCCCCCCCCCCACTATAGTCAGCTCTAGTTTTTTCCCCTTCATAAGGCTCAAATGTATAAAACCTTTTTTTTCTTCTTTAAGAAGAAATATTCTTACAAGTAGTTTATTTAAACAGATTACTTCGACAAATGAAGTGTCTGGCTGACTGGCTTTTCACTGAAAAATACTGACAAATGATTTTTATTTCTGACATCTTTATACAAACACATTCTTATACAGCTTTATCTTTAGGTAAAGCCGTCACAAGAATGTCTAGTCAGATGGTTTAAATCTTTTCCGTTACTAAATAAATAAACACCAAGCATGTTTATTTAAGTCATTTATAATAAAGTAATTGGACATACCTATAAAGCATCTGAATCCCATTATGTGATTTAATAAACTAGCCATGTTAAAAGGATGTTATGGTTTTAGATAAGCCAATAAGAGGTAACAACTACATTACGTTATTCTATTTATTAAATAAATACACAAATAAATAAAAAATAAATAAATAAATAAATAAATATGATTGCTCGATGGTGCAGTTGGTTAATACAGTAGTTGTTAACCTTTGGTGGGGTTAAGAAATTAAAATAAACTAAACTGTGTTTAGTATTTCTTAATTCAGCAATATTGAACGTTTAATAGTTATGGATAAATTTGAGGTTGAGTGACATCTAAACAAAGTTTGTTCCTATGATAACACACATTTTCACTGATGTACCCTAAGTCCAGCAGAGACAGTGACTGCCACAGTACAATAGCAAATGCCATATGTCCAGTGGTCTCTTTTGGAATGGTACAATTCCTATTTATTATTATAACTGCATAAATGAACAAGTTTCATGGTCCCAAATCTCATCACATTTGTGTCGTAGCTTTTATAAGGGTTCTGCTGGCACTGTATATCTTTTTTTCTGCTTTATTCTGGGGACTACTTGTGTGATTTTCTTTAAACTAGGCCTGTCCATTGTAGTGCATGTGTCTACTGTAAAAGGATTTGTCAAAATTCCCCAAAGTCTCATTATCCCATACATGAAACTAAACAGCTGTAAAGTATACAAAAATAAATAATTTTTTTTTTAATATTATATATAATCTCCATCAACAGTCTAAAACACCTTTGACCATTGTTTCATAGTCCAATTTCTGTGTTTGTGTGCATATTTTAGCCTTTTAGTCTTCTTCCCCTTTCTTAAGAGATATTTTTACTGCAACAATTCCTTTAAGTCCCCTTTACTGTTGATTTGATAGACAATGACACCTGTGTCTGTCTTCTACCAGTTCTGTTGTCAATTCAACGCTTGCCTTCTTTCTCGCCCTTGTTGGATAGCTTTTTTGGTCTTCCAGTTCTGGGTTTGTCAATTACAGATGATGTTTCTCTGTACTTATTGATTATGCTTCGGATACCGCAAAGTGAGTTTTTATGGCTCTCCTCAGGCTCCTCTGAGTCCAAGTTTGAGTACCCAGAAGCACTCGGCTAAGTGAAATTGCATGTCAACAAATGTAAAGTGTTACACGCCAGTCACAAAAATGTAGACTCCCAATACCAAATGGGTGGTATGGAACATGAACGGGTTGTAATAGACTTTTCACTGTCAGCAATCAAAAAGGCAAACAGAACGTTTGGGTATACAGCCAGGTGGTTGTATAATGCACTGGTGATACCGCACTTAGTGTACTATGTTCAGTTCTGGTCACCACAGCACCAATTGGACACTGTGGCCGTGGAGTCCATTGAAGAGCAACAAGATTAATTCCAGGGCTTAAAGGAATGAGTTTTGAAGATGATTAAAAGAATGGATGTAGAACAAACAAAAAAATAGTGGGGACTTGATTGAAGTCTTTAAAATGAGTCAACCCTAACCAATACATTAAGAGCAAAACTGAAACCAGGAACAGAGGACACTGTTAAATTAAGAGGAAATACACAGGACAGAGGGAAGGCGACATTTCTTCATACAGGAGTGTGGTGAGGATATGGAATTGGTTACCTAGTCATGTTGATGCTGAATCGTTTGGATCCTTTAAGACCCAAAGTCTTGAGATCAAACAGTTACTGGGACAGATGGGCTGAACGGCCTCCTCTCATCTGTAAACTTTCTCATGCTAAAACTATAATTATGCATTTACAGCTTCCATGTATGATACTTTATTTAATTTGTTGTTTTTTAAACTAACTCAACACATAGTTCTCCGAAATAGTTTGGCACTGTTAACCAGCTCAATGTTTCTCTTTGGTGCAGGACAGAAATCACTGCTTCAAAAGCCCGCAATCATCTTAGACTGAGAATAGTTTTCTTTTTTTCAATCAAGTGAATGCAATTGTAAACTAAATGTTAAATCGGTCACATAGGTCAATGTTTTTTTGGGCAATCTGTATCAAATATACTGAGGCTTTGAAGGTTTTTAAAACATATTCACTAAATTTTGGAATAATTAAAAAAAAGAACAGATGTCCAGAGACTGCTTTTCCCTTACCAGCTCATTCTGTTCTATACTCAAGATTGATTGTTTAATTAAACACTTTGTAACTAACATGTTGGTACCTTAGGGACCGTGGATAGCAGTGCATTCACTTTGATGAAATTGATAAATGAACAGCATGAGCAGAACATAATGCATAAATGAATAGTGCCACCCTGTTCACAGCAAATCTCAAGGAGACAAGAACCTACCTCCTGAAAATGTCAGTCATTTGGCTTTAAGTCAATGAACACAGGAAATTACACCAACACTACAAATGGATTTTAAAGCGCTGTGCAACTAGTGCAGATTAAAGAATGTAACATTTAACATATAAAATGGTATTTTGATTTTGTATCTTAAATACCATACATTTAGTGGTGCTCTTAAATACAGTATTCCTTCGAATTTAAGACGACCTTTTTAAACCAATTTTTCTTCTCAAACAGCCTACATCTTAAAATTCAAATATAGTGGTGTGTGAATTAAAATCGCCAACAAAAGGCATGAATACCAGAGTACACAAACAGAAACGTGACTAGCTGTCAGGAAAAAATGAACAAAGACGTCACTGGCCGATCTCAAATCATCCATGACATACACAGCCATTTTCAAAGAAGTACCATCAGCTTACTGAGAAATTCAAATAGAAGCTTTTACAATTTCAGCGTTTCGTTATTCGACTCCATTCTAACAAACAGTCAGACCCCCATATTTTTCGACATGCCAAGCACAGTTCACAAAAAGGGAAAAAACAGGTCAAAGTAATCATGACTGGAAATGAGAAGCCGCACATAACTATAATGCTCTGTGTGTCAGCAAAAAGCCACAAACTGCCTCCAAACATCATGCCTCTTATGCAATTGTGATGAAACTTGTTATTAATATTATTAAGTTATTTATTACGAGTGATAAATGGGAGTGTGTCTGTCCGTACCTTTCGCCTTTTGTATGGCACCATTAAATTTTTGCATCTTGAAAACTCGCTTCTTAAATTGTTATAATACTTTGCATTCACATTATTTACCATTAGCTATTGCAAATCTTAGAAAATATGTCTGGAGTACACGTGTCCATCTATGACACACTTATTTTTACATGCATCTTGAACACACAAAGTTATTGCACATACTATAAAATCAGTCATTTAAAATGCTTTACCAGGATACTAACACCTCATTCGCTTAACTAATTATATCTGTGTCTTAAATAACACTTACCCACATGCCTGCATGTTATAAATATATTGTGATCAGTAGAAAATAAAATCTGGCTATGCATAAACATAGCACATAGATTCAAACAGCGTTATCATTAATAGAAGTGCTGCTTCTAGGTGGCACAGAATGGCTTTAACAGAGTGTATGAAGTGTGGGTCTAAGGTCTTCTCACATCTGTGTTTCGTGACGTTTTTCTGCATATATAACCCAGCATTCTGCGTAAACATGAGCTATGCTAGACAGACATCACAGCCTTAGCTACTCTCAGTCATCCTGGGCTCAGAGGTGCTTTTTTGGATAAAGTAAACAAGAGAAAAAAAAAAGTAATCCTATAAAGAGGGTAGGGATGTGTGGATAATCTTTATAGTATATAGTGGAGATTTGGATATTTTCCCAGACATCTTCACTATATTCAATTTAAAAAAGTATTGGTACAGATAATCCTGTCCTTTAACTGATTCAAATGCTTCTTCCTTGTGCGCAATACTTTTTAGGGTGCTCAGGTATTTGTCCCAGCACTAGTTTTTGGATTTTGCTGTTGCCCTTGCAGCAATCTAGGCTTTGTTGTTACAAGGAGGTGTAAAATATTTGCTCTGGGGAGACATGCGCTGGAAATCTTGTTGTTCCATAAAATGAGCATTGACAAAGCAATTCAACATCAAACCCTGGGCTTTTCAGATGACAGGGGGAGGTTTAAAGCCTGCAAACCTCAGAAAACCTCTGAAAGTACTGAAGGACTGGGCAATAATCTCCACCTTCAAATGTACAACCTCTCAACTTCTGTAATTCCTCCATAGCTGCATCAAACCAGAACCTTTGCATGGCAGAACAGTCTATTCAGGCTGATCTACTTTTAATGAATTACATAAAATACATGAAAGGGTCTTGAATGTCACATTTCCACCTGCATCATGAAACCAGTCTGTAAAACCCTGTGACAGGGTGCTCGTGCCACGTGTGTGGATAACCGCTGTTTAAGCAATACAGAGACAACGGAGGTGGAGTTGAAACGCCAACACAGGCACGCAGGATTTATTTACAAACACAAAGTAAATAAACAAAGGGTGATGTGACATTACCAGCAACGGTAACGCAGAGGACACATACAGCAAGCTGTATAAAAGGCAAAATAAAACACAGTACAAAAACTACAAATAAAAGGTGCCACACAGGGTGACTAGCTGAAATGGATTTGCTTTCTATCTGCTGTCGATTTCAAATCACAGTGGCACATTAAACGTGGCAAAATTGGCATACCAGTATAACTTGAATGTACATGATCCACAATAAACCTGACTGGCCATTCTGGGGCTGTTAAAGCCACCTGTCCATTTACCATTTACATTTTTACTGCTTCCAAACAGCACACAGGCAGATTTCATCACAGAATATGTGTCTGCTTTTCATCACACTCAAACCTCCTATTCTGTGTCAGAAAACAACACCAGAGAGAACTAATCTATCAAGCTGTTAGAAGCAAGTGTTTTCATTTCTCAGTGAAAGATTTCTTAAGGATTGCCATTGTTTAAAGAAAATCCACATTTACCTTACAATAATAAACTATTGTATCACTGGGACCATAATGATCAAGTCATTGCATAAAAGATCCTACATTACTGTACATTTGTAAATGTCCATGCATCCTTTACAAATGTGTAAAAGTATTGTGCCATGCTATACACAGTTTGTGCATTATGTCCAAGTTGCAAAGTATTCTTGAGTACAATTTATAGTACATGCTTATTGTAAGCCCCCCCTGAACACACTGCTTATAGTGGATGTAAGATGCAAGAAAAACAACAAATTTAGCATTTCTTACCTCCTCTAGAGACAGAGTGCTGGGGGGGGGGGGGGGGGGGCAGGTTATAGTAATTGTTACACTCTGGTGTACCAGCTGTATTTGGAGATTAGACGTTCAAACTTCTGTGTTATAAAAAGGTCACCAATGTATGAAGACTGATGCAAAACATGAAGCTAAACTAGAAAAATACATTAATCAAGATGACTGCTCTTTAATTGAGGGTCTTTGCAAATCTCACATTTGTAAAGGTCTTGCATTGTCTCCAGCTCTAACTGTCCAGGGTCAAAAATCACTTGCCAAAAAAAAAAAAAAAAAAGGTTTTACTTATTAGTCTTAAGTTTTACTTATTATAGACAGTGAGAACAGTTGTACAGGATAGAGTAATTGCTGTAGGAGTGATCGATGAGGTGGTAGGCTGTACTTTGTCACCCTGGGTCATAAATCTAGTTGCAAAACAGCCTTTTGTCCCCTTAAATTTTCCTTGCGTCTTTCATTGGCTAACCATAAATCTTGTACCGTTAAACATTTTAAGCAATGCCTCAAAAGCACTTAAAAAAATAAAAATAAACGTCTATGACTTTCACCTTATATTTATATTAACATGTAAAAATTTCAAAAATCTTTGGAAATGTGGATTATAATACTCCACTTTATATACACTCTCTTGGCACTTTATTAGGACCTGTATCTAATACAGAGTTGGGCCACCGTGTGTCCTGATCACAGCCTAGACACAGCATGGCACAGACTCCACAAGGTGCTAGAAGGTGACTCGAGGGATGTTAATGCATGCAGTCGTGATCACTCATGTAATTGGTGCAGCTGGATTGAGATCTAGTGAAAATGTCTGTCAGACATCTCATGTAACCACAGAAATATAACAGCAGTGCACATTAGAAAGATTTGGAGTTACAGAGGGTAATAATAGCATAACTTAACAATGAAAGGTCAGCAGAAGATCTACTAGCCCGCTATGCTTGTGCAATGATTCAGAGAAAATGACCTCTGTCTCACCTGGTTTCACATGCAGGCAGCCCACAGACAACATGTCAGTGGTGAAAATTACATCTGGGTAGTGTCGGTGTTGCACTGTAAACTAATACAATGCCAACAGATGAAATGCAGGATTGGCAAGTCAAATGCACTAAATGGATTCACAGTGAACATAGTACTTGAGCAGTTATTTACAAATATAAGCTGACTTCAACTAAAGTTCTGCAATTTGAAGTGAACTCCCAACCCCCATTTAGCCAGGCTATTTATAATTTAAAAACTGCTAATTAAAATGATCCACGAGTGGGAAAGTTACCTTTTTTTTTTTTTTTTTTTTTTTTTTTAAATATACCGTTGATTACATGGTGCTTTACACATGGTTAATTCACGGAAAGTTACATTTTTTGCTTCACTATATGTGCATTATAGAGAAGGAGTGATTTTATTTTGTATTTTACTCAAAGTTGTGTTGTCCCGTTGTTGTGTCCCCCCCCCCCCCCCCCCCCCCCCCCCCCCCCCCCCGTTATAACACTCATATTGTGTGTCTCCCTTGACCCACGTTATAGCGAGGGAGCATTGTGTGTGTGTGTGTGTGTGTGTATATATATATAATGACACACACACACACACACCTCCTTCCGATATAAACGTAGGACTATATTTGCCATCCTGAGCCTTCTTTTTAAAAAAAAAAAAAAAAAAAAAAAAAAAAAAAGGCATAATACCACAGTGGTGATGGAATAATTCCTCTAGAGGAAAATATACTTGAACTTTGACCCATTCGACTGAGACCATCACTTTCAAATCAAACACAAAATGTCTGGTTTTCAATCACTGGACAACTCCCACAGTACAGAAATGTTCATTAATGACCAACAAAATGAGAATGTGTGTTTTTTTTTTTTTTTTTTTTTTTTTTTTAAATATATAAAAGGTGTAAACGCTGGTACATTTGTATCACAGTTTATAAACTCGACCTTCAGTCTCGATCATCTTGCCATCTTCCTGGAGGTCGTCTTCTTGGTCGCTTTATATCTCTTGGGATCCAGTCTAGTATCTCCTTGGTCCAGCGATGGTCTGTTCTTTTTGCTACATGTCTGTTCCACTGCCACTCTTATAATAACATTGCATACTTTTGTTTGCGCTCTTATCCATTCCTTCCTTTTCCTGTCTCCTCTTCTTATTCCCAGCATACATCTTTCCATACTCCATTGAGTTTGTTTGTAATTTGAGTCATTTGTCCATTGAGAGTCCAGGTGTCGCATCCATAAGTTAGCATTGGCAGCACACATTGGTCGAAGACTTTCCTCTTGAGGCATAAGGGTAGTTTCCCTTTCAGAACCATGCTTAATCTTCCAAAGGCATTCCAGCCCATTTTTGCTCTTCTGTTTTCTCACACTTGGATCTCCATTGCCGAAACTAACTGTCCAAAGTATACACAGTTATTTACTTCTACAGGCTTGATCCCATTGACTTCAATTGCTTGTCGTGTGGTATATTTATTGAACATGGCTTGTGTCTTCTTCAGGTTCATGAAACATACTATAAAACATATGAAGACAGGAAAGGCACCAGAAGACGGCATAATTATTGACATTGTGAAAGGATGTGGTGAAGAACTGACAAATATACTGTCGTGTATTTTTACAGATTGTATTACGCAACAGAAAGTGCCAAACAACTAGAACAACGCATTGGTGATACTTTTACATAAGAAATGAGATAAGGAAGACCTCAAGAACTACAGACCTATTAGCTTACTTCCTATAATCTACAAAGTGTTTACCAAGATACACACCAACAGACTTCAAGATAATACACAGTGCCAAGAAAAAGTTTGTGAACCCCAATGATAATTATGGAAATTCCATCAGTCTTATTAACATGGTTTATATTAACCAATTCCATGTCTTTTAAAACAAAATGATTTATGAATTAGACAAACAATGAGTAATTAAGATTCAGGGTATGTGAAAAAGTAAGTGAACCCCTGGTTTTATCAGCTCAGTTAAGGGGATTATTTAAAACACCTGATTCTAATTATTAGGTAGATCTTCAGGGGTGAGTTTGAGAGGCCCCACTCTATATAAAGGTCAGAAACTTTGTGAGTTTGGTCTTCACCATACAGGTGTGTGGTGTCATGTCATGCCACAGTCAAAATAAATAAAAAACAGTTTTTGATGCTCATCAGTATAGAAAGGGCTACAAAACCATTTCTAAGGATTTGGGGCTCCACCAATCCACTGTCACACAGATAGTCTACAAATGGAGAAAGTTCAAGACCACAGTCACTCTACCCAGGAGCGGTCATCCTATCAAAATCTCTCCAAGAACAAACCTAAAATCATCAAGGAAGTCACAAAGAACCCCAGAGTAACAACCAAGGATCTGCAGGCCACTGTCATCTTGGCTAATGTCAGTGTTCATGACATGTCAAGCATGGTGGTGGGAGTGTGATGGTTTGGGGCTGCTTGGCTGCCTCAGGACCTGGACGGCTTACCATCACTGACACAACCATGAATTCTGCATTGTATCAGAAGATTCTAGAGGAGAATGTCAGGCCATCTGTTCGTGAGCAGAAGCTGAACCGAAAGTGGGTCATGCAGCTAGACAATGACCCTAAACATACAAGAAGATCTACAAAAGAATGGCTGCAGAAGAAATTTAGCATTTTAGAATGGCCTAATCAAAGTCCGGACCTAAACCCCATTGAAATGTTGTGGCAGGACCTGAAGTGAGCTATCCATGCAAGGAAGCCCTCAAATGTCAGAGCTGAAGCAGTTCTGCAAGGAGAAATGGGCCAAAATTCCTAAAAACCGATGTGAGAGACTGCCCAACAGTTACAGGAAACAATTAGTTGAAGCAATTGATGCTCAAGGGGGTGCCATCAGTTACTGAATCTAAAGGTTCACATACTTTTTCACACATGGATATTGAATGTTGAATCATTTGTGGATAAATAAATGTTGAAAAAGTATCATGGTTTTGTGTCATTTGTTAAATCAGGTTATCTTTATTATTAGGACTTTGATTAAGATCTAATAACATTTTAGGTTTGAAATTTTGTTAATGATTTTTTAAATTATTTTTTAAATGTCTCAATCCTCAAATTCTAGTTGATGCAAAACTTCTGACCACAGCTGTAGTTCCTTTGATACATTGAAATGCATTTAAACATAGTGTTTCTAATGACCTACATACATATGTACCGATAGTTATACGTGATATCACTACATGTAATAGATTCAATCAAAGGCCATATATTAAGCAGAATTAGGGGGATGCATTTTACTTCATGCTCTATAATTGTTTTGGGCATCAAATCTTGTAACTTGAGAAGTGTCAAACTTTACCGTGGGTATCCTGCAGGGCAGCTTTCAGTGTAAACTCAGTACTGTCTCGCACCAGCAGAGGGAAGCAGAGAGCTATAAGGGATTTACAGGGCTGTATATCATTGTTCATTAACACGATGATCTCTGCTTGTATTTGATTTACTACCCGCCCTCTCCCTCTCGTGTACTGAATTAACAAAACACTCCCACAATAACAATTCTCATACCGTAGTTTTAAAATAAATGTCTTTGACAACAAAAATTCTCTCTATATAAAATATGCCTGTACTTTTTAAATACTTCATGATACCTCTATCAACAAAAACCAGCATACGTTATCTGTATATCCTTTGCATTTCTCCCTTCAGATAACGCAACACAAGACGTTACTTAGTGAGTCTTATCTGGTGAATAGAAAATAATAATAAAGGCATGAATAAATTCGAGGATAAAGGAGGTGGCGATAACCCCCCCTAACTCTAGTCTGGAACTGATAAGAAGTAAACCAGATACAGCTCTCACTGGTGATAATGATGCAGAATAGGGGCTGGGAGGCAGAGCTATTCACCTCTATACAGTAGGTCAAATTAGCAGAGAGCTCAATGTCAGCTGAAATCTACACAAGGAAACAAAAAATACCCCAGTCATTAAATGCCATTGTTGGGCACTGCTGCTGGTATAATATGATATTATAGATGCCAAGATTATACTGGTATATGTGGCATTCAATAGATTAATACTTGAGCTTTAGATATATTTGTCCTTTGTATGTTTTCCAATAAAAGAATGAATACATTTCTGAGAATTATTCTTAAAAACTGATTTGTAACCAAATTTGCTACAAATTATTTATTTTTTTTTTTTTAATTTGTAAAAAGCAAATTCTAAATATTACTTTGAAGTTCTCAATAATGGTCTCTATAATAAGCAATATCGCACAAAATTCAGCTATTCTTACACCCTTACCCTAGCATATTTATGTCCCGCCTCTGCTTACCAATGATTGGACAGCTATAAAACCAGGTTATATCTTTGATGTTCCAATTGGTTAAACTCCTAATTACATCCCACCTCTGCTCACTCATGATTTAGACAGCTGCATAACAAGGGGCAGATCTCTGACTCTCGCATTGGTTAAACCTACTAAAGACCTTCAACTGTTTATGTCGCGCTCCGCTCACTTATGATTGAACTGCCATGGAGAAAATGCAGATCTTCAATTGGTTGATTTTATTTCATATACAAAAATACAATTCTGTACGATATGTTAATCTGAGCAGCCCTCATTTTCTATCTATGCATGTTTTCTCAGAATGAGCAGTATTAATGTATACACAAGACACAATGTAATTCCACAGCACACGATGTATACTCTATGCATCAAACACAGCTGTGCAGCAGTCCAATGACTTCAGTGATTTCCAGTGCGACAGTCGACTGATTCACACAAACCATGTAATTCTATAAAAGGTCATTCTGTTCAATGAAAGGCTGATTGCTATTTTACTCTTCAGCTTTCTGCTCAAGTGGCATTTAACTTTGTTTTCCGAAGTCTTGAAATTTGATTAGTGCTCTTCTTCATGGTGGACCTACACACTACGGGCAGTGTTCAAGTGTTTCAATCCCTGTTCATTGCAGCATTATAGTCTAAACAGATTAAGCAGTTGTCAGACACTTTCTAAGAAAGTTTCAGAGTTACAAATAGCATAACTTAACCATGAAAGGTCAACAGGAGATCGACTAGCCTGTCATCCTGTGACATTCATGATCCCTCTCTTGTTTAGTTCACAAGAAGTTTCAAGAAGTTTTCAAGGATGGAGGAAACCCAAGGACATTCAAATGGAACTGCCTTTAAAAGGAAAGTTAACCTTGGAAGGCAACAAGTTCTGGAACCGAAGAATAAATAACAGAAGAGTATAATCAGCTGTTGTCGAGAGATTCTATTTTATCATTATATGGCGCGTGGGACACTGTAGCTTAAAAGAAAACATTCTCAGACCAAGCTCCGTCAAGCTTACTGATTCCTTTTCTGACCTAATGTCCAGACCTTTGCTAAAGATCATCTTCTCTTTGTTATTTTAATGTGTTCTCTCACCCTCCCGAAACCTCTGTTTTGGTTTAAAATCATTCTACCACCACACTATTCCACATTCTTGTGTGTTTTCAGAGAAGGGGTGTTGACCCTGTTAATGGTCATGAAATGCAGCAAGCCACAATGTGATTTAATGGATTAGCTAGTGTTTCCAGTGATGTACATTGTCAGTGGCATCTAGTGATCTCCAGAATGGTGGACAATGCCTATTGGAACTTCAGCCGACATTTCTACAGCTATGGATAGCAGTATGCATTTCTCTCTTTACCCAGAATTCACTTTTAATGCATGATTAAATTGTACAAAAAATGAATCTGTGATCTGTGATTGATTAATCAGTTAATATTAAAAGCTCCATTTTATATATATATATATATATATATATATATATATATATATATATATTATTGTATCATCATCATCCTTTTCCAATCCACTGCTGGATGAAGACCTCCCCAAGATTCTTCCACAAAAGTCTGTCTATTGCATCCCTCATCCACGTTGATCTGGCATGTTTCCTAATTTCATCTTGCCATCTTCCTGGAGGTCGTCTTCTTGGTTGCTTTATACCTTCTGGGATCCAGTCTAGCATCTCCTTGGTACAGCGATGGTCTGTTGTTCTTGCTACATGTCTGACCCACTGCCTTTTCAGTTTTTTCGTTCTCATCATAACATTGCATACTTTTGTTCGCACTCTTATACATTCCTTCATTCTCCTGTCTTCTTATTCCCAGCATATATCATTCCATACTACATTGAGTTTGTTTGTAATTTATTAGTCATCTGTAAGTTAGCACTGGCAGCCCACATTGGTTGAAGACTTTCCTCTTGAGGCATAAGGGTAGTTTCCCTTTCAGAACCATGCTTTATCTTCCAAAGGCACTCCAGCCCATTTTTGCTCTTCTGTTTTCTCACACTTAGATACTCCCTTGCCGAAACTAACTGTCCAAAGTATACACAGTTATTGACTTCTACAAGCTTGATCCCATTGACTTCAACTGCCTGTCGAGCGGTATATTTATTGAACATGACTTGTGTCTTCTTTAGGTTCATTAAACATACTATCAAACATACGAAGACAGGAAAGGCACCTGAAGATGGCATAATACACACACACACACAGATTTTATATATATATATATATATATATATATATATATATATATATATATATATATATATATATATATATATATATATATATAAACTATTTTTTTTTCTTTTTCATAATTGACAATGTTTTACGTCGTATACGTTTCTGTAAACACGTTACAATATACAAAACAAAACATAAGGAGTACCAAAGTAATGTTCAAGAAAATTGAAAATTGTCTCTAAATCTTGTATTCCTCAAAATACCCACCCTTTGCCTTAATAATCACCCGACATGTCTTCCCAGCTCTTCTGCAGCAATTCGCAGAGATGTAGGGCACATGTGGGTAGCTTTGCTTTGACTCTTCTGTCCAGGTTGTTCCACACAAGTTCTATGGGATTGAGGTCTGAAGATTGGGCAGGCCAGGTCATTAGATTGAGTTGTCCTTCACTTTCCTTCTTCGCCAGATAGTTCTTGCACAACTTTGAGGTTTGATTCGAGTCACTATCTTGCTGAAGAATGAAGGACTGCCCAACTAGCCGTAATCCTGATGGAATGGCATGCCTCTGAAGTATGCTATGATAGCCATGCTGGCTGAGCTTGCCATGGACTTGGTAAAGATCACCAACTCTGTCACCAGCAAAGCAACCCCAGACCATGACACTGCCTCCTCCATGCTTGACTGGGAACCACACATGCAGAACTCATGGGCTCACCCTCTCTGCATCTTACAAATACTCAACGGTTGGACCCAGATATTTCAAATTTTGACTCATCGGTCCATAAGACTGACTTCCACTCCTCAAATGTCCAGTTTCTGTATTTTTTGGCCCAGGCAAGTCTCTTTCTCTTATTCTGCACTCTTAACAATGGTTTCTTTGCAGCAATTCTCCCAGTTAGGCCAGCTTCACGCAATCTCCTCTGAACAGTTGATGTTGAAACATCTGTACTTCTAGTAGCATTTAGCTGAGCTTATATTTCAGGGGTAGTTAAATCGCCGGTTTCGCAGACTTGTGACTCGAATGAACTTGTTCTCCGATTCTGAGGTCACCCTTGGCCTGCCTGACCTTGTTCGGTCCTCATGAGTGCCAGTTTCTTCAAATCGTTTGATGGTCTTGGCCACAGCAGTTACAGACACTTGCAAAGTTCTTGTGATTTGTCTTAAAGACTGACCTTCATTTCTTAAAGTAATTAGTCTTTTTTCTTTGCTTAACTGAGAGTCTTTTCCCAATTTTCAGCTCCCTTACATTCAGGAATGACAAACTTGTGCCTATGCTACCTATATTTATAGTAATCATGGACCCTCACCTGTTAACAATAATTGGTGACAAAAGGTTAATTAGGTAACATGCTAGTTAACTCAGAACATCTAACAAAGACACTTGTATACTTAGGCCAGTGTTCTAACACCGTGTTATACACATTTCAGACTTAACTGACTTGGGCTTCAGACTGAAATCCCCTTGCTTTGGTCGACCATTTCATTGAAATTGACAAGATTTACATTTTAATTTAAAAATTAAATTTTTTAATGCAATTCACTTATGATTATCAGCTTATATACGTACACGTATCACATAATAAATATTAAGAGTTTATAGACAAGTTTATACAGTTAAAAGCATAGATAATCATGAAAAACCTGGTTTCAAGCAGGTGTTCTCAAACTTTTGACTGGTACTGATACACACACAACTTTTTTCACATTTTGTTGTGTCAGTGCCTCAAAGTTTCATGCATTTAAATGAGGATCTTTTTCCACTTATCTACACAGCATACTCCACACTGTGAATGGAAAAAAAGGTTTGAGAAATAAATTGTATATTAAAAATACAAAACTGAAAGATCATAATTGGATAAGTCTCCACACCCCTGAGTTAATACTTGGTGGAAGCACCTTTGGCAGGAATAATCGTCTTGACCGTGCTCCAAGGGATATTCAAGGCCTTTGATATATATATATATATATATATATATATATATATATATTTTTTTTTTTTTATTTTTTTTTTATACCCATCCCCTTATCTGTTCCTTTCAACAACTTTGTCCCGGAGTTCTTTTCAAAGTGCCTTGGTGCTCATGGTTGAGTCTTTGCTTTGAAATACACTACCCAGCAGAGGGAACCTACAGGAACTGCTGAATTTATCCTGAAATCATGTGAATCACTCTTATCCAACTAAGCTATTTCAGTTTTTTATTTTTAATTCATTTTCTCCAAATTTCTAGATATTTTTTTCACTTGGAAATTGTGGGGTAGGATGGGTAGGATAAATGGAAATAAAACCAAAACACTGTATTAATGCAACAAAATGTGAACATTTTGAAAGGGGGTGTAGACTTTCAATAGGCACTATGTGTGTATTTTATATATACACACACACACACGGCTCCAGGACCATTTTTCTCAACACAAGGGTTTAAGAGGTTTTAACACATTAAGATCAATTCTCTTCATTTCAGGAAACTGTAATTTTGAGCATTAACTGGAATCTATCAGTTATTTTAATTTTCACTACATTGTTATGATAGCTTACTTTAATGTGTTAAAATGTCTAAATATAACAATTCTGCAAATATTTGATGTTGAGGCATCTGAAAGACTATAAGAAACTGAAGACAAAAGAATTTTCCTACCTACAATGCTGATAAAGCTCTACTTTCTGCGTGTTGCGCCTGATAGCCAGCGTGGAATTTCACTGGTCTGATTACGGGTCTAACTTGACTGTCCTCAAAATAGGACACTGGGAATATATGTTGAAAATATACCTGTCACTTTAAACATTAAAAGATTGAAAACTTTCAGAATGGTAGCCTCTTGACAATATAGCTTGTGTTCTGATTTTGGTACTTAATGGGTTAAGAACACCATACAGAAGTATATTTTTTTAAATATATGTAGGTAAGAATGAAACAATAATGTCTTGCTGGTTTCTGTTTTCTCAATGAGTAACAATCTCAAACAGAATTATTGTAAAGACAAGTTCTCACATGTTTATTTTAACATTAGCAGGTAACATTAGCATTTCAGAAGCTGGTATCATGCCAATGTGAAAATCCCCCCCATCTCTAGTGTCATTCTGAGCTTGACATAATGGAATGACGATCCGTCTTAAGAGGACTGATGGTCCAATGGACAAACTTGTAGCGCTAGCTACAATCATAATATTCACAATCATAATATTTAATCATATGCTGCACTGTAATAATGTTTGACTGATGACGGTTGCTCCTTGTGTATAAAATAAAAATGCACACTTATGAAGAATACTTTTTTGTTCCTCTGCCACGTGTTGCGGGCACGTCAACTATACATCCCTAACAGGCCACCTAAGAAACATGATCATGTCTTCTAGAAAATGCAAGCTCATATACGTGTAGAAACGGTACATGTACGTTCACTTATAACAATTTAATTAGGCCTGGCTGCTCAATAGGCTAGATCACTAATGTAATATACTGGCAATTCATTGCCTCCAGTTCTGAACTGCAGGACTGTTAGCTCCTAACCCAAGCTGTATGTTGACTATGGTGCTGAATCTGAAAGGGTAATCTGAAATTGAATCTGTAGGGGTCACACTCTGCAGACTCCACATTCAAAATATTGGAAAGCAGTAAATTACAGTTGATAATTTTCTTTCAACTCTGTCATCTAATTATATCAAATTGCTCTACTTCAGCAGAAAATTATCACTAGTTTTCGGCAGCTCCTGATGTATCAGTTATCATGAAATGAAAAATCTACTAAAACATTATTATTATTATTATTATTATTATTATTATTATTATTATTAACAACAATTAATCAAAGAAAATGAATATATTCTGTACATTTAAAGTGGATTCAAATGCAATTCAGTGTTTTCCAAATTAGAAGTCTGATCACTTTTACGTTACATTGTCAATTCAAAAGCAATGCAATACCTTATACTAATAAATGCTGTAAATAATATGTATATTGCAAGTACTGAGGTGCAGTGCAGTCAAAGAAACAAGATGAATAAACTATTATAACTCCACCAGATTCATTACAAATCTCCTTCAGAATCACCCAGTACCTTCTTCTATTAAACTCCCTTTAACGCCAGTCACTGCTAAACACAGGCAATGAGGTGTGGCCTCCCTAGCTGTCATTGTACATTACTATTTTGTTATTGTACTGAAAATAGATTAATCTTACTAAAATCAATGACAATTGTTTTAAACAGCCATGTAAAAAATGTAACGTAAAATGTGCAACCCTACTATTGAAATGCCCTTCCTAGATACAACCCACTTGACACAGATTTATTTGTCTTCTGTGTGGTGATCATTTAATTGGGCAAGGAGGAGAAATTACTTTAATTTAGTCATCTTGCATTGTGGGGTGGAGCATTAGTATGGCTTTATTTAAAGAAGCAGAAAGAGAAACAAGAAAAGTGTATGTGGGAGAGAAAGAACTACAAACCAGGGAAAGACTAAATGGGAGTTCAAACAGGATTTAAAGCCATCAAAACAAAAAAAAATGTAATTATCTGTCAAAGCTACAATGCATACACATTACAAAACGCCCACACATTTAGGCACATGACTGCTTAAGCTGGGGTTGAAGGTCAGCAGGTCTTAAGGTTATCCAGTTATGATTCAAAGTCATTTCAGACATACTGCATTTAATCACCCGCTTGCCATCATACGGAGAAAAAAAAAAAGATTTTCTGTGTGCTTCTGTATGAAAACAAGAGATTGGGTGTCTTTGGCTTATTACAAAAAAAAGCTGCATTTAAATGAATGCCAGTTAGATTCCAAAATGAGCTCAATGCTGCATGAAGTTTATAACATGAACATAGTAATTTACTACATATTCCTCGCAGATTAACTTCACGTACACACCAGAAAGCCTGCATGGGTATTTGAGTGCCCACCCCTTGTACGTATTTAATTATTTATGTATATATTCAGTTGTTGTTATATAAAAATATTATGTTTATGTGCAGACGGACGAAAGCCATCTCACATATTATTTGAGAGGACGGCGAAAAGCTGTGCGTTTGTGTTTTGTTAATTTATTTAAAAAACCTTGTGCAGACGGTGACTATGTCTCAACTTAATTTATGATTAACTGTCGCTAAATCAGGAGATGGTCACCTGTATAAAAACCAGCAGCTTTCTGCGCTCATTGGAGAGTAAATAAGAGAAGAGTGAATGCTACCAGCCAGCAAACAAGGGACTTGTTTGATAAAAAGTATTAGAATTATTTGTGTTATTTTGTTTTGGCCAATGTGCCCATTTATTTTGTTTAAATCTTTATTTTTGTAGAATTTAATACATGTACTGCTGCGGCAGTTTCATAAACTTTTTGATGTTGCACTTCTTCCTTGTCCGTGACGTCACCACACACGCCGCTCAAGCCATTCTTGTGACGGTATTGTGTAACCATATCTAATTATTATAAATATATGAAATTCAAAACAAAAACATATTGGAAATGTGAAAAAACACCAAATAGACACAACTGTAAAACCGATGGGGGCCAAGGTTGCCCTTCTTGGTTCTTCTAACTTGTATAAAAGACAAAAGCTAAGTTAGAAGGAACAACCTTGGCCAGCACCTAAAAAATAAGCGCAATTCTAAAAGCGGTGGGAGTCAAGGTGGCCCCAATTGTTTACATTAACTTGGCTTGTGTTTTTGATGCAACTTTGATCTGCTTTTATTGTGACTGAAAAACACAAGCCAAGTTAGTAGAAACCTTGACCCCCACCGCTTATTTGCTTTATGCTGGGCAAGATTGCCCCAATGGTTTCTTGAAACTTGGCTTGTGTTTTTGATCTCTCCACTTTAAATGGCTGGGCTCTATTGATAATTTGCCATTTTTTCACATTTCCAATGTGTTTTTGTTTGAGATATCACTTATTTTTACACTTCCATGGATAATAACACACAAATTACGGGAATAGCAACATTGTTCAACCTATATTGAGGCAATGTATTGCTGTTTGGATAGGGGAAATGTAAATAGTAGCCTACTCTGTTGAAAAGGTTAAGATGTGAATCTGTGTAGCATGGTGGTTATGTAGTTGGAGTGTCACTTCATATCAACTACATTTTTTTCACCTTAAAAATATGTTTGTTACACAAGTAAAATACATACAAAAAAAAAAAATGCAGCTTGCAATGCAAATCCTAGCTTTCAAGCCACAAAGTTTGCCCTTCCATTTTACAACATTTGCAAGTAGTATAGCAGTAAAGTTACAGTTTTTAACAAGTAACAAGACAAATAAGATTTTACAAATAATTCTGTATATTATGTATATTAAGTAGTATTCAGGGAGACTGTTAAATTCTCAAAATGACTGTTTTGTTTCAAATTACAGATAATTCCTGTCAGGGGCCATAATTCACAGCACCAAAATAATTACCCTATGTTTTAGTAATGGCACTTTCACTGCATATTCTCTCCAGGTCACAGCTCACACGCTTGCTAAAAGTTGCACCCACAGTTTCTCATTCAAGTTCAGCGCTAGACTGTCTCCAGTCCTCAGGCTCATGCACCCCCTTATATAACCTCCCATCGTTTCCCGTTGCTGTCCGGCTCAACCAGTCACATCCATGCTCTGCAACCGCCGAAAAACAGCAACACACATTCTCTCCACTCATTCACTCACTCCCCCTTCCCATGTGAAGTAACGGCGAGACCTGTTTCCCTTACAATACATGTAACATAAGACAGACGAGACAAACTGAACAGACAACAAGTCCTGCAACAAACCAATTGTCTGGGTCGTTGCAAAATATTTTGAAATTTGAAAGCAAAAATATATGAAAGCATGACAACCTTTATGTATAAAAATCTTCACTAATATACAATTGCACAAGAACTATTGAGTATTTGTTTCATACGGTATTAAATGGTTTATATCTGATAGTGAAAAATAAATAAATACCAATCTAGATAAAGAAAGCAAAATGCCTATATATTGATTTATGTATTGATTTATTTCAATATTTATTAATGTACTTCTTTATGTTTTACTTTTAGCAAATATACAGGCTATCCTTCAGCATAGCTAATTCTCAGGAATTAAGGTTCCTTTTTGTACAGTGGGGACCACAAATAGCATTACTCTCATCAATCAGTATCGAGAGGAAACCTTACTTCCTTGCGCCAATAGGGGCCACAGTGAGCACTACACTGACAAGAAACCAAAATTTATATTTATAGTATATATATAAAAAAAATCTGTATCGTATTAAATTATTTATTTAAAACATAAACAATAAATGTGTTCCCTAGTATATTTCCATGTTGACTGTCATTAAACTCAGATGTCCTGTTCTATAAATATGCGTGGATAAAAGTGCCTGGGGTCTGCAAAAAAAAAAAAAAAAAATGTTAGAAGAATTTTTATATTACTTTGGCGACTTATTTCTCTCTTATTGTATGACAGGTATTGACTTTTTTTCTACATTTCACCTAAGAGTGTTGGGAACTACATATTAAAAGTGAAATTGAGCTTTTGGCTGATTTACTTTTGCTGTCCCAATACCCTGAAAAGTCATAAACTATCCTTGATGTATAGTGTGATAATTTGCTTTTCCTCTCAATCAGTCATTATCATATCAGCACATTGATTGAGAATGCTTTTTAAAAAGCCACTTAAGCTTTTTAGTAAACCAAGAGCTGACTATGAGCAAACATCTTCTAACTGATAGACTTGCCGCCAAGAACTTCGCTCCTGGTACAACACTTAGACCTCTCTGTAACACACTTTTACTTTGTAGTATTATTTGTGTACAGGTTTGGGGTCATCTGTTAATGAACAGGCTGAAGGAAATAAAACAAACTTAAGAAAAAAAACACTTACATTTAAAATGCTCCTCTTTGTATACTTGTTAACATGTTTCATAGTTTCCAAAGATGTGGTTTCATTGTGTAATATACAGAAGTTCACCGGATGGGAACCAGAGGAAGGAAGTGTTTTGCTCCTTTGGATTTGAGACTAGGCCTCTAGAGGAGACGAGAGAACGGGTCGGACTCCAACTGTGAAAGCTTTCCCTTTGGAGTTGAGAATGGCTTCCGGGCCCCAGAAAAAAAGTCCTCTGACTTCACGGAGAGTTGTTATAGGTTCAGCCTTGAGACTGAGTCCCAGTTATCAGCCTCGAGCACTAAGTTTAAAAGGGCCTTGTCCCTGGAGGGTAAAGGAGAGCCGCCTTTTGTGAGGCAAGATATACAGCACATGAGCTGCGAAAGAATAGTGTAGCCGGTGGTCCCCTCTGACCACACGAAGAACCTGAAGAACTACTTGACCTCTAGGTTGGGGAAGTGAGACTCGCTATCCCCCCAGGAGGGGACCGACAGAGGAGGAGGAAAAAAGTAGAACGCAAGAGAAAGAGTGGAGCTGTGACTGATTAAAATAGGGAGTCAGTAATGACAGACAGGTGAAATTAGTCAATGATGATAGGCAGGTGAAATTAGGAAATAGCAAAGCCCTGGTTCAAGCCCCCCGAATTTTCACAAAGTTAACATATACACCACGAGTATTCCATGAATGGAAATGGCTGGATTGGAGTATTCGGTTTCTATAACAAATACAATGTACGGAAAAGAAAAGTACAACAGGATTTTAACCAATTCCAAGATACACACACAGTTCCCTTTATCTTCTCGTACAGGTTCAGGCAAAGGGGATGAATATAACAAATTTAAACAATTTTTACTTATCAATTTATCAAGTTCCTCCATTTCTCGATGTTAAATTTACAATACTTTCAATTTGTTGTTTGCATCACCTGAAACACAGTTGTCAACCAGGTCAGGATGTTTGTATAGAACCCAAATTAAAATTGCTGAACGATATTTGCATTAAACCTGTCTTAACCCAACAAGGTCAAAGCGTTATCTTTAAGTAGAGAGGACTGTACAATGCTTGCCATGGAAAGTATGTCATAAACACAAAACCAATTCAATTCACATGTATTTACAGTATAGTATTTGGGTATACAATGCCCATTAAAATACTTTCAGGTTACCATTTTGCAGAGCACACACGCAGAACACTCAGTGTTGAAGCCTTGGTCGCTATTTCCGTCACACAAAGACGTTCTCTGCCCTAAAACCCTAAAGTATCATCTGCCTTCACCTTTAATATGTAAGAATGTTTTGCTTTTATGGATTAAACAGTTTAGTATTCATTCTAGGCAGCTGTATAGAAGAGTTGTATGCAAAACTTTATGTATTCCATAAAAACACAACTGTTTTCTTTCAACTTCTTTATTTTATTCAGTTCCTTAATGATCATTTAACTCACAGACCAGTTTTGTGGCCATATTTTGAATTACCTTTTGTTATTTTAGTTTTGAAACATTAAACAGCGTTTTATTCCACTCAGAATAAACAAGCATGTCAGTGACATGTATCCCTCACCACTGCTGTAATAACAAAACTAGAGCCATCATGAAAACAGTGGATCAGTGTATGCACATATGTTACTTTGACAGCTGACTTCATAAGCCCCTTTTACGCTGGCTCTCCTACAGGGTTCCGACCCAGGTCACAAAGTAGTGTGAAACCACTTACCTGGGTCATCAGGGTGTGGGTCAAATCGCTTTGACCTGGGTTGAGAGACCAAATGTATGATGGGCGTTCGTAAGCAGAAGATTTCACTTCAGGAAGGAACATTTCTGTTTTAACCAGATTTCTGTTCATTGAGATACACCATGAGCCAGATTGCAGAAGGGATGAAGAAACATTTGCAATCAACATCTGGGCTGACAATTAAATCCAGAGAAGCTTGGATGAAAGCATCCCTAACAAGTTGCTTCCTGGGCATTGAGTACTTATTTCTGTCACCCAGGTCAACCCTGCTTAATCAACCCGGGTACAGCATGCCACTGTGAAAGGGGCTATATACCCCAGTATACTTGCTAAAAATAGTATGGGGATTGTCAACTCCTTTTGTTCTACTCGCGTGAGAAATTATAAAATAAATAAATAAATAAATAGGTAAATTTTATAAAAACAATTAATTTCAAAAACAAAATGTTACTACTGTAGTAGTATTTATTTATACATCTATTATAATTGTAAAGCTGTGACGCAAAGCAATTTTGTTTGTGGCGACAGAAACTATTTGTGGCTAATCCCTTCTTATGTCAAGACTGCTTTCTTTAATACTGTATTTACAAGTCTGTGAAGAGCCAGTGCACTTAGAATAAGGTATGAGACTGTTTGCTGCCTGGCCAAATATCTTGAAAGTCTTGCTGAAGATGATTAATGAGAAACCAAGAACATTAAAACATACCCATCACCAGACCATACTCGTTTATTCATTTGGTTTTAAGGCGGCAAGAAATGAATGCTTTACTAAAAATGTTTAGTTAAAAATACTTCTACTGCTGATTTAGAAGACAAAGAAATCTGAATTGAATTGTTGTTTAGTATTGCTTTGTATATCATTCATTAGTTTCAGTCATCACATCAGGGTGACAAAAAAAAAAAAAAACCTGTAAAGCACCTCTGTCCCCCTGCATGTAACAAATACACCAGCATGAATGCATGTGGTGTTTCTTGCATCCACTGGAGGCAGAGTGATGTAGGGAGACAGGTTTGTTTACACTCCTGTGTGCAAGTTAGACATATGTTAAAGAGCCTTCCCCTCTCCCATTGTAATTGCATGCTAGAAAGTGGTGATGAACAGAAAATGGTACTCAAGAACAAAGGATTCCAGTTAAGAAAACCAGTATTTAATACCCTTACCAAGCTTATTAAAAATCAGTGGTTTAAACAACTTTTTATTTTGATTTAATTTTTTAAAAAGTCAGCACAGTTCTGACACTAATTCACTGGTGTTTTATTATGGCATTGCCTTCTGTGTCGTCTCGTTTTCCAGAGAGCTGACCTTGTTGACAGCTTGTTTACATCCCCTAAATGTAGTTTTAGTTGTAGACACACGTGTCTTCCTTCCTAGTAGCATACTTGCCTCTATTGCACTCTGATCCAATAGCTATGGTTGGTGAATGAATTACTGTATAATATTAGCAAGCCTCTTATGGCTTCATCTAAGGAAAGTTGGCTTCAAATCTGAGCACAAATTAAAGTGTGGCGGTCTCAGTGGATATTGGTCCACATCACAAAACAAACAAACAATTTGTTACAATGCCAGTTTCTCCTTGAGAAAGGCCCAGGACTGTGTCTGGATCAGAGCTCACATCACTGTAGACAGTGCATTTACTTTTCTAATTTGGCAACACATCAACAAAAAAGAACCAAGGACAACATGATATGTTTACAGTATCTCAGTGAATAAGGAGATTGCATAAGTCTTTTTTCTTTCTTTCTATGTGTGCATATATTTTTTTCTATGTGTGTATTACACACACACACACATTATATAAATTAATTACAAATGTCCTTATTCTAAAATAAGAAAACTACTTTTATTTGATTAGATTTGCTACTGAACAGCTGCAGCAGTTATTGTTTACGATCAAATGAATTTACTGTAAAACCAACATCAGTTTTTCAGAAATCCGACTTAAACATTAGCTTGCTATTTGGATTTTAAAATCGGTAAAGCTCGTTAAACATTGAATTCCCAAAGAATATGAGTTCTACTGGAAAAAAAATATATATATATTACACACACACACACACATATACATAAAACGTTGGTAAAATCTTGTTATTTTTTTCTAACAAAAATAATAATTTAGAAATCATCTCTAATCTGTGTAGTTTTTATACTTGCTGTGTGTCCAGTCTGTTCCACTCTGAATGGCTAGGTGTCACTGTCAGTCAACTTAGTGTTCCCTTAATAGGCTAGCGTAGTTTCACTGTCAGATCAGGATAAATGACTGACAGATCTCGTTGGCTGAAGCAGTGCTACAATGCTCTCATTCATTCAAATGACTGTCAGTCATTAAGACTGTGCACTTTTATTTGCCAGCTACAGTGCCTGTCATTCAAACTTTGAAATTAGCGGGTTAAGGTGTGGGTAAGCTTTTGCTATTATAGGTATATACGGTGACAGTCACTAGTTTGATTTGAAAATGGAGCGCAAGAGGAAAACACTTAGGAGTATTGTGCACAATACCCTGATTGATGGCTTAAGTCTCCTTGGCAGGATGAAGCAGGCCTGTCTGCCTTGCCCCAGTGACTGAGTGCTGAAGGAGGAGAGGGGCAGAGCTCAGAATAAGAAGTGCAAGTTAGTTCTGTTCAATTATCCAATGTTTTGTTCTGTGCATATTATTTTTACTTATAAATGTATGCTGTAAAAGTCTGTGTAATACTCTTGATATGCTGCGTTTTCTATGGTTTATTTTTAGGAACTTTAGCTTTACAAGGTATAGCTTCGCTGTGACAAATATTATTTCGATTAGAATGTTGGTAACCATGGTTTTGTTGCATGTTGAATATGATAAAGGGGTTTGTCTAAATGCTAAATGAGACATTTCTCAATGAAGTAATTTTTTTAAGCATAAAGGTCGATTTTACCCATTCTCTGCTTGAATTGAAAAATAAAATAAAAAAAAGGAGTAAATTCTTTCAAAAATAAATTGTCAATTTCGCAAAAAAATAAAAATCAAATAGTAGCAAGTCTAAACATAATACACAGCTGCAGGTAATACTAAATATTTAAAGGTTATAATTAAATGACTTTTTGCAAATTGTATGTTTTTTCTTTTGTCTTGTATTGCCTTTAAGGCAGCAGTTTACCAAAATCTATAGGGTTTCGGAAATACTCCTTTGGGGTTTCAAAAGTTAAGCCCTCTCTGCAAACATTTCTGTTATTTATATATCCTTAAAATGTAGATGTAGGTAAAAATACATAATCTCCCTCCTCTGCCCCTTTGAAACCTGCTGGCACCAGTGATTACCTTCAACAGTAGAAGGTTACAACATCGTCAGAAGCAACATGTGGTAACAGTGGTATAAAAATTAACAACCTTGCAAAATATGTAAAAATCAATTGTAGACTGCATGGGGCACTGCAGTAACAGCACATTATAAATACTTCTCATACACACACTCAATCCTGAACAAATTGATTGGTAGTGGCTTTTTGTAATTTCTCTATAACTTTAAAACACTCACTCATACATTGTAACTTAAACATAAAAGACACAAGCATAAGAAAAAGTCAACATATGTTTCAACTAATGACTTAAAAGCTTCCAGCAATGACTAGATACCTAATTTACACTTAAAAGGTCCGTGCACACCAGACCTGTCTATGGCTACTATTTTTAAAACATCCATTATTTTGATTCCATAATATTCGCCTCATTCTTATGACTGAATTAATATGAATTGTATTGTATGTTAAACTTGATTAAAAGGAAAGTGTGCAATAGCCGTATTTCAAGGAATTGCAGTTCCATGAATTCTACAGTACTTCCACTCCTGACATTACAAAGAACGTCAGTCATTTTAGAATTACCAACACTCTTGACATTTAATAAACACCATTTTTTTTTACTTCAATTAATTAAACATTTGAATAATAATGGGCAAGATCAGGAGTGAAAAAGTGAGTATCCTTCTGTCAATCGCTCTGCAAATATCTGGTTCTGATTTTTTGTCTTTTTTCCCCTCTTTGTAGAATTTAAAACTAAAACCAACAGCTGGGAGATGACAATGACCTTGTACTCCAATGTGACATCTGTCTTTATCCAAGAAATAGCTTGGCAATTTAATGGTTTGCAATTTAGAAAAATTGGTTGAACCTCTTAATTTTGTTGATTATGAATAAGCTGCATAGAAAAACACAGACCTTAAGTTATATTTAAACTGACAAGGAATTGGTTGCATCTCTACTGTATTTAAATTGTTTATTAAGAATAAGTTGCATAGCAAACTATAGACCCTGCAGTATGTCATATTTATCCAGATAGTAAACCATTCAGTTGCCAAGATATTTCTCGGATGAAGACAGATGTCACATTGCAGTACACGGTAATTCACATCCCCCAGATGTTGGTTTTCATTTGAATTTCATACAAAAAACCCCCAAAAAACGAACAAATTGAAGAGTGATTTAAGTTTAATTTAAATAATAATTGGAGGTAATTAAATATCAAGTGAGTCGCTAATGATATAATTACTTTCATACTTGGGGGGGTGGGGGGGTTGTTATACGCATCATACACATGGGAGGTGTTATACGCAAAAAACACTCAATACACAAATACTCATATAATAATAGATACGTCAACTCAACACCACACGACCAGCATGACAGTAAACATAGATACAATGAAGCATTCTTACCTTTGAATACCAGCAGTGATCAGCAGATGTGTCAGCCGCATGAAGAGCACAGCGTGTGGTTTTCAGTAACTCTACTGTGCAGAATAAATTAATGTTTTTCTGTGTGTAAATATTAGGACGCAGGACATTTACTAGGAAATCGGGACTGTCCCAACGATATAGGGACTCTTGGCATGTATGTTTTATTGGTAATGTGGCAGTGTGTGTAAGCAGTGGAAGCATAAGGAGACAATATGATTGCAATTCCTTCAAGCAAGGAGCTGCCACACAGTTTAAATCACCAATTTCAAAAATAGATTTTAAATAACCAATGACTAAAATGTTCAGTTTTTAATTAATCCTTTTGGTTTATACAGTGGGTGTCTTTCTTTATTTCAAATAATGGATATAGGAAAATGCATGAACGAGAGGAGGCCATTCAGTCCATCTAAGGTCATCCAATTCTTAGTAGTTGATTGATCTCAAAACTTTGTCAAGTTGGGTCTTAAATGATCTAAGTGATTCTGCTTCAACAACATGACTAGGTAGGTAGCCCATTCCATCCCCTCATACTCTGTGTGAAGTGTCTCACAAAGGTAAGATGTATGAAGGTATTTTGTTCGGTACAACCACTTTAAAAGGTAATGCAAAAAAACATACAAGCAAAACATGTATTTGTTTTTTAAATAGTTATTTTAATTATAACCTTTAACAATGGAACATGTGGTATTACTTGCAGTATGTTTAAATTAGATTTCTGAAAAAACTGCTGTTGGTTTTACAGTGGACTTTACCATTTGATCCACAAAACATAAATAAAAACAAGTGCCATTTAATTATTCCTAAACAATAACTGTTGTAGCATTTTGTAGTACAAGTTATTTGGTCTTATTTTACTTTCTACTGTCAACATATCAGGTTCTCCTTGATGCCTAATTTGAAGAGTAATTGCACTGTCTACAGTGACATGAGGGTTCTGATCTAAACACAGTCCTGGGCCTCTCTCGTGGACAAACTGGCATTAACAAATTGTGTGTTTGTTTTGTGATGTGGACTAATATCCACTGAAGCCCCAAGAGGAGTGCTGCCCTAGCCCCTTAAAAGACAAAGCAAACAGAAAACAAAATGGTTCTACAGTCGGTACAAATCAATAACAATATGTGCTGTGTTGCTTTCAATTATTCATTTTATACGGACAGAGTGTTTATGAGGTGGCAATACCTTCTACACATTCATATGTTAAACCACTAAAAGGAAAAATTTAAGCCAGCCATTTAAAAAAAGGTTAATGATGATTTATATAGAATCCTGGCAGACTATGCATTTAATATAGTATTTGCATACTGCCTCAATTATTATCATTATTTTTCTTATCTGCAGCACTCTCCTTCTGGAAAGCAGATCTTTGCATTTACCCATGCTTGATCAAATACAATTGAAATCTATAGAAATGGAATAGCTAGTTAAGAGTTGTGTTGTTCATGGAACTTGAAACAAAAATGACGAGCCAGTCCAATTATACTGCGTTTTATCAGGATATATTTAAAAACAATATAAGAACTGTAATCTGTGGCGATTTTGGAACTAAGTTTGTGATTTATTTACAGGTATACCTTGGGGCTCTATAATAGAGTTGAAACATTTTTTCAAAATACGTAACTTAAAGACCCTTTTTTTTATTATTTAAAATTTGTCCAATGTTCCAGGGCTTTGAGGCGTCTTTGGACACCCCTTCAAAACTGTGACTTAGCCACTTCAAACCTTCCTTATTTCAACATTGGACACAGGCAGGCAGAACATTAAACCGCTGAACTAACTTTTTTTTGCTTTCATTACTGAAAAAGCTGTAGAGAGCAAACAAACTGAGTAATGTTAACTTGCAAACAAATATTTGGGTCTTTTTTTTTTTAAAGTTTCACTTAACGTTGAGTCCATCAAACAGGCTACCTTCATACTGGACAACACCTCTTCTATTTTGCACAGGGACAGGAAGTTTCTTTAAAATCCTGTGTATTTGACAACTACCCAGTCATCCTGTCTTGTATCAAAAGCCTCCTCATGCTCTTCATCATTGTTTTCTGATTCCTTCTTCTGTGTTTCAACCAGCAGTGGTCCAGATTACACCAGATTCATGCAAGCATCATTCCTTCAGCATTGGAATCATCAAGATCTTCTACACCAACGTTTTTTCCTGGAGTGTCATTTACTCTCCTGCATCTGTTTTTTGGTGCAGGTTCACCATCCCTCTCTCTCTGCGGCGATCTCAGGGTAGAAAGGAGGTCCACCACACATTCAGTCACTGCAGACTCCACAAAGCTGTCAAGGTTTTGCTGTCTGTGACCCTCACATGATAGCAACCTGTCCATTACTGCAGATGGCTTAATGGGATATAGTCCAGTTTTTGCAAAGCCAGCCTTCAGATTTTCACTATCAGTCTGTTGAAGTTTGTGAATTTGCTTTTTTAGTAGTCGAGGAAAGGTATCTCTTGGTATTGTGGTACACTTGCATCCTTCTCTTTTCTTCCATGATGTGAGAATTTCTCTCCATGCACACTTCATTGGCCTGAAGTATGCCACATCAAGAGGCTGGCATAGGTGGTTACCGTTTGGACGGAGACAGACAAATCTGTTATCATAATCCCTGCATGCACATAGAACAAACTGCTGAGAAATGCGAGGACAGATTATCTCCAATCATAACTTCTGTGCCCTCAAGTCTTTTGCAATAAGGGAGAAATATTGAAAGGAACCAATCCTCAAAGCACCATGCATCAAACCAGCCACTCTCGGTACGGTTGTAACGTGCTCTTGGGGGTCCACCAATGGTCCAGGTATCCCATATATGCTCAGCTTTGTACACAGTATATGGAGGAAGAATATTCCCTGAGGCAGTTCCTGCAAACAATGCTGGAGTTCATGACTCTCTCTGGGCATTTGGTTTCCACGTTTAAATATGCAAGTAGCCTTCCCATGGTCAGAGAGATTTGTTTCATCATAATTTATGATATTTTCAGGAGGAACACCAATCAACAGATGCTTGCAGATTAACAAAATATTCTTCAATGGTTTCTCTGGTCACTTCAGCACGTTTTCTGCAAATGTTTCAGCACAATCTTGCAATCAGTACGGCCTTGTTTTTTCTAAGGAAAGAAGCTGCTCATTTCAGTCCTGGTGTGTTGTATTTAAAACGGCTTACCTTCCATCCTGTCTTGTTGAAATAATGCTTGGCCAACAATTGCAGGTCAGTTTGATCAAAAGGAAAAGCCCATTCTGCAGCTGTAACGAGGTGATCCCGGATAGTAACTTCTTCCTTTTTGTTAAAAGCTGTCAATGCGTCGAGCTTGTTTGTGCATTGTTAATGAGGCAGTTGTGTAGCGAGGCTCCTTTCACTTTGTATTGTAATACTGCCTTTCTAATTGTAAAGCCTCTTCGCCTCACAGCATAGACAGCTCTCTGCATGGCGAGTTCTGTATAATCACGTTAGCTTCGAGCACCAAGTTTTCTTTTATATGTTCGAACCATGTCTACCATCTAATGCCCTTCAGCTATGAGGATTTCCTAGTCGGAAATTGTTATTGCAAGATTTAATGTTAACATCCTCACACGATCAGTGACGAGATGAAAATCACATGATATATGATAAAGAAGTTTGTGATATAGTAACGTTAGTACGTATGCACAAGTATTTATGTCCAGAGTTTCCCCAAAGAAGTGCCACTACTTGGAGATAACAATGGACAGGTTATTTTCTTGGCCATGGAAAGGGCTACAGATTAGAAACAATATGTCCCCAAATCGATGATTTGTACAGATTCTGACAATACGGAGCAGATGTGCCTGCGAGCTTCAAGCTGGGCTGTACAGATGAAAGTTTGACCACGATATTTGGATAGTCATTTTTAAATCATACAAAAAAGGTAGGTAATAACCAGCGCTTTTAAACGGTGTACAGTTTGTTTATATTTAAAAAAATAAGTGTTTTATTGCAAAAAATAACTTTTTTTCATTTTGGTCCAATGTTCAACAATGTCCAAAATATCTCCAGATTATGGGAACAGATAACTTTGTTTAGCAACATGTTAAACAAACCCCATTTCAAATACAAATCACAGTGTTTGTAATATAAACATTGCTTTAATTTATTTATTTATTTTGGGGTATGTTTTCTCTGTGTAAAATGGGTTAAGACCAGGAACCCTAATCAGAAGCCATGGTAATTAGTGTTTTAGTCTCATACTGATGACATAAAAAGCCTGTTGTAAAAGTAGGCTAACACTAGTTGAAATTGTCTTGAGCAGCGAGGCCTGTGGCTACGACCTTGCGGAGCTTAACATTTTAAAAAATTTGTCTCAATAACAAGACAAGAATTGGAAACCAATTCCCATGACTGACACGTGGGTAACAGAATCATTTTAGCCTTTCCCATTCTACCTTTCCAGCTTCAACAACATATTTGGAGAGTTGGTTCCAGACCCTCACAATTCTCTGTGTAAAAAAGTGCCTCCTGTTTTCTGTTGCTGATTTGCTGATTTCTGAATGCCCCTTTGTCTAATCTCCATTTGTGACCCCTGGTCCTAGTTTCTTTTTTCAGGTTGAAAAGCTCCCTTGGGTCAACATTGTCAATACCTTTTAGAATTTTGAATGCTTGAATCAGGTCGCTGTGTAGTCTTCTTTGTTCAAGACTGAATAGATTCAATTATTTTAGCCTGTCTGCACAGGACATGCCTTTTAAACCCGGAATAATTCTGGTCGCTCTTCTTTGCACTCTTTCTGGAGCAGCAATATCCTTTTTGTAGCGAGGTGACCAGAAATGAACACAAGTGTCAAGATGAAGTCTTACTAATGCATTGTAGTTTTAACATTACTTTCCTTGATTTAAATTCAACACTTTTCACAATGTATCCGAGCATCTTGTTGGCCTTTTTTATAGTTTCCCAACATTGTCTAGATGAAGACATTTGTGAGTCGACAAACTCCTAGGTCTTTTTCATAGATTCCTTCTTCAATTTCAGTATCTCCCATATGATATTTATAATGCACATTTTTATTTCCTGCGTGCAGTACCTTACACTATTCTCTATTAAATGTTATTTGTCATGCGCCTGGCCAGTTCTGAATCTTGTCTAGATCATTTTGAATGACCTTTGCTGCTGCAACATTGTTTGCCACTCCTATTTTTGTGTCGTCTGCAAATTTAACAAGTTTGCTTACTATACCAGAATCTAAGTCATTAATGTAGATTAGGAATAGCAGAGGACCTAATACTGATCCCTGTGGTACACCGCTGGTTACCACACTCCATTCTGAGGTTTTTCCTCTAATCAGTACTTTCTATTTTCTACATGTTAACCACTCCCTAATCCATATACATGCATTTTCTTGAATCCCTACTGCGTTCAGTTTGAGAATTAATCTTTTATGCGGGACTTTGTCAAAAGCTTTCTGGGAATCTAAATAAATCCTGTCATATGCTTTGCAATTATCCAATATCGATGTTGGATCCTCAAAAAAATCAAGCAGGTTAGTTAGACGCAATCTCCCTTTCCTAAAACCATGTTAACTGTCTCCCAGGATACTGCTGCCACATAGGTAATTTTCCATTTTGGATATTATTATAGTTTCCATAAGTTTACATATAATACAAGTCAGGCTTATTGGTCTGTAGTACCTGGTTCAGTTTTGTTTCCCTTTCTGTGGATTGGTATTATGTTTGCAATTCTACAGTCTGCCGGTACAACCCCTGTGTCAAGACACTGTTGCATGATCTTGGTTAGCGGTTTGTAGATAACTTCTTTCATTTCTTTGAGTATTATTGGGAGGATCTCTTCTGGCCCAGGGAATTTGTTTATTTTAAGAGCTCCTAATCCCTTTAACACTGGTTCATAACATACCTTTGGAAAAATGCATCACTTAAAACTTAAATTGCACACTCTAAAATTGATTTTGATGCTAAAACAGAATTATTCTATAAAGCAGTACCCATTTTCAATTGGGCAGGGAACTCTATTTAATATTAAAAGGGACAACGTGGGAAAGGGCAAGGTCAATCAAGAAGCTAGAAGATTATTGTACCATTTCACTGCAGCCAATTCCTGGGAAATGCTTCATAAAAATTGCCAGAATTGGGTAGAATCAGATGGAGATGGTTGTTTCCACAGTCACTCTATGAAATGGCTTCTTCATTTGACAGGGTAATTGTCAGGGCGTTGTATTTGTCAGCCTTTTTTTTTTACAAGCCTTCAGGGGTCACACTGAGTAACTTAAAGAGGAATGGTGTTACCTCATCAGTTTAAAAGCTTGTCTTCTTATTAGGAAATCAGTGGTGTGTAGAACAACTGCTACTTTACCTTAAACGGTTGCTAAATGTGCAGCATTATATATTACACAAAACAAATGTATGCAATCAAATTCTTGAAAATGAATTAGAGGCAGCTGTGCACAGGGGTGTACAGTACTTTGCTGGAATTTAAAATGTGAAAGTGAAAAAGTTAAAAACAGCAGAGGCCCTAAAGGCTAGTAGAGTGTGTACAAAATGGATCCTATAAACGGGTCACATAGGTTAAAATGGTAACTTCTACAGCATATCTGGCATTCATGTTCTATAATTAATTGGGACATAACTTGCATTGACTTCTAGCCAATATGCTTTAAATCCTATACTGCAAGGATAGGAAGGTCAACAAACTGTTGAGTGAGGTTGGGCAAGCCAATTCAGCACATGGATAAAGGTGATGCGATTTAAACAGCATCCTTCAATACTTTAAAATCCTTTTAAATTTCATGTTAGAGACCAGCACCACCTACGCTAAGAGCAATTTAAACACATCAGTCTATTACCCAGGACAGGCAAAATGGGTTCCCTTTAAAAGGGTGTACAAATTATTACCACTCCTGCTCCATTCACCTCTCTCTTCTTTTGGGAGCTCTACTCCAGTATCCTGCATTTTGAACGATTACTATATGATGGATCTTGGTATAAGGATATGACTTGCCATAGGTTTGCCAATGGCTTACAGAAGTGGTCTGAAAATGGCAGATGCCTCCTGGCAGGGTTGTACCACAGTCCGAGCACGTACAGTACTTGCTGATTGTGATGATACATTTATGCCTCATTATGGTACTGAAATCCTCATATGATAGACAGAAACTCAGAATAACAAAATACAATTCAAAAGTAGCATACTTTTTTTTCAGCTTTAGAACACCAGTTGTGATAGACGTGACAGCCATATGTAGGCAGTCCGCCAAAGATTCTGGTGTCAGCCCGTTTCGTGCATCTGTTTTTAATATTGCATTCGCTGTGGAATAAGCTGCTTCGCATGTATAAGGAGATCCATACATGGAGAGCACAAAACACAGCCAGTGGTATTTGTCTGGACATATATAGGTGGACCAGAATGATTCCGATTTGCTTTGTTAATAAATTCAGTTTTCAGCAACGACGATGCCTCCAAACATATTACTACTTCTAGTTGCAGCTTCGTCAATTGTGGGAAGCACTTGCTTTGCATTGCTTTGATTGAAAATGGATCACAGACAAAAACTATTACATACCTGGGAATGCAGAAGTTGTCAAAGCAACATATTGTTAAACTGAAAACTTTCACTAACAACATACTGTTAAATGAATTTGTCTCAATAGATGCAACACAGATGCTATGTTATTTTAGTAATATTTATTTAGAGGTTACAAAGACTCACAATTATTACTTCTTTTTTCCTTTTTGCTTTGTTTTCCCATCAGCTTGACCAGCTTTTTTTTTTTAAAATGTTTTTAATTTTTTATTGACAGGCTGGTTATGCCTTGTGCCATGCTGAGACACACTTTTTGGGGGTGGGGGGTATTGCCAATGTGAAAAAGAAAATCCTTTTACTTTCCAGCTTCAGTTCCCCCCGGTACAAACTACCTCAACAGATTTAAACTGAACCAAGCCTGGAAAACCTGCACTTAGTGGACAAACGGATATATAATTATAGTGTGCTTTTGTACATATTGTAACTTATTACTGTTTGAGCAAACTACAACTGACCAGCTACAACATAAACAGTAACTAAAGCCACTAAAACTTAATTTGTTCTTTTCGTTGGGTCTGATTTAGGGCCCTCCATATTTCCTTTATAGCAGACTCACATTTTATAAGCGAGTGCTCATATTTATGCGGTCTGGAGATGCATACTCTGGGCAGCTTCACTTACAAACAGCCCAGTGGGTTGTGGTTCATGTGAAAGTGAAGCAAGGCAAGTCCTAAAGTAATACATAATGCACTCAATTTTCGTTACAAAAATACCCAACTCACAGGCATGTAAAGATGTCTTCAATGCTTTTCATAATGGCAGGAAAGCTTTTATCCCTGATATGAGTGTGGTGGTAGTTAGTTTTACAACTTGGGAAATTTCACTTTTTTGTGCTAGTTCAGTTTGTTAATGGCAAAACGGCCACATGTGCAACTTCCTAGAGAACAATAGTGTTCAATCTCTTTACCGGAATTCTTGAAATGACTCCCTAAACTCAAAATATCATCCATCTCTGCTAAACATTCAACAGTGCTGAATTTAGAAATACTGAAGAAACCTGCATTTCAGTGACAAATGTTTCAACTGAACACACTGAAAGAGACTACTTAATGTGTGTCATTAAATGTAAAGTTTATTTTAGTATTTCTAAACTTAAGTACATATTTGCTAAACCTCTGGGGAATAGGTGCCTTATGAACATAGGCAAACAATAACAGTTACCGATTTAGATTTGAGAATCTATGGCTGTTTTGCACTACTTGCTAATTTTATAGTCTAGTATGCAGCACTACCGATTTAAAACGGCAACGATAACTCACTTGTGTCCACTATGCACATCAGTTGTATAAAGATTGCTGGTGTCTCTTTCACCATTTGACTTTGGTTTCCAATACCTCATGAAGGCATTGATGAAATGTAATGCCCTTTAGCATGTGGGCAGAAGGACTGGTGCTCTAGATACAGTACTTATTCATGTTGCAGGTGAGGACAGGGAAATAAATTTACTCTGCTTTTAAGGTACGTACAGTCAGTGGCACTGCAGCATTAAATGAACAGCACACCACACAAACAGCTTTGACACTTGTAACTATGGAGATGCACCATCCATAACTATTAAGCTCTTAATAGTGCTATATTTATAAATACTAATAGAAACTTAAAGTATTTAAAATATAAAAGTTTGAGTGGAGTTATTGTAAGAGGTAGATACACTTTTTTTGTCTTAGTTCCAACATTTGTCATCTTTCTTTGAAATACTCTAATGCAAGTCATTCATTTGTTAAGCAAATTACGGTAAATACAATTATAAAATAGAGTACCTAGCCAAAACTCCATACAAAATCCCTGCTAGCATGTGTATTAGTAGGAGGGGTAATTCTGAAGGGAGATGAGCTTACAACTTTATAAATGGTCTGTCTCTTATCTGAAGGCCAGGGGCAACACTGTATGTGTTTGTTTTGCACAACAAGGTGTGGTACTAGGGGTGAAATGACTACTAAATATTTCCGATCAACCAGTTAAAGCAAATGATGAATAAATCATGTATTTGATGTCTGGTGCTCTTTTCGTGAATGTAACACTTTCTTGTTTGTGTAAGGGTGGTGGGTAATTTACTGACACATGGGAGACAGAAAGGTGTATTTGAAACACCGTACAGGTGCCCAGTTTTATTTATTCAATTTCTTTTGGTTTTTTCATTCAATGATTTATTTTAGCCCACAGGAGGGCGCTGTTGTCCTTGGCCTGCCTACCAGCGATGGTGGACAGGACCACAGGAATGCCAATGTTGGTAAACAGTTTCAGTTGCGGGAGCACTCGCTGCTGCTCAAAAGAATAATGAAAAGAAGGTGGCAAAAGAAAAAGGGAAAATAAAACACAGTATCCCTCAACCTGCTGATACTGTTTGGGGTTCTGCCCAAGTTTTTCTGCCCCACTACTAAAAATTAGTAGTGGGGCAGAAAAGTTTGTTATTGTGCTCATTTCTTCTATGGCCGTGCTCAGTCCAGCAGCAGAGTTTCCGCCACTGGCCTGTTTAGTCTTAGAGGGGCAGAGCTGAGGGAACAGCAGAATGTTATTTTATAGGGCTAGGAATCCCCCTTAAGGCCTGCCTCTCCTCCAGAGAGAGGGAGAGCACACAAACCCTCGCTCCCACCTCTCCATGTCACTGCCATGACCGACAGGCAGATATTGTAAGGCTGCTGCCCTCTTCCTGCAGCACTATGAACGCACCAGAAGAGGAGTCAGCACAGAACATTAGATGAAATGCAATTTATACGTGAATAGATTACAACTACAAACTCATGCTTTACAATTAATTCAGTCACGTGACATGGAATTAGATCAATACCAGTTCCTGATCAGGTCGACTGTCACTTTTGTATTCCACTATTCGGTGTTACACCTATCTAATACGAATAAATATTTGTTGTAGAATACTGGAGTTAAAGGCCAGATTAATCTATGGGTCATTCCAGCTTACACTGGTGTGTGGTTAATTACTTAATTGATAAGAAAATGTATATCATTTGAAAGCACATATCTTTCAAACAAAACAACAATTAAATGACATACTGTACAGTCACAAACCAGTAACCCACATTAGGTCCAAGTGATATGAAAGATATGCTCTCAATATCCCATCCTTTTGAAACAATTTACAACTTTACACACAATTTCAGGAAGTAAACTATCACTGTCAAATAACCATTCCGCTATCTACAGTCAGTATGATATGTAGCTCTACAAAATATGTCACCCCTTTTTTTCTCACCTGCCAGGAATCTGTATTACCTTTACAGGCTTTGAAAACACCTTTGCTACCCTAATTAGCTTCACTTTTTTATTTTTACTTTGCACAGTTTCATTCATGTTTCATTTACAGAGAGACTAGTAAAAACATATCTGAAGGCATATCTCTTCTGTGCTGAACAGAAGGTCCTGTTCAGTGAAAATGTTGATCTCTGTGGTTCACAAAAAACCATAATAAATTCCTCCTCTTTTGGAAATTGTATTTAACAGAGGTTATCATGACACCTGTTGTTTGTACAAGATGTTTATGAGCGACTCCTGACCAGCTGAGCCAACGATACACCAGAGCGAGTGTGGCAGAAATCCTGGAATCCAAAGTCCCTAATAGGAAAGCGACAGATATGACTGACATCCGTTTCATTTGCTGCGATTTTCCTTCACTTGGATATCTTCATCCTAAGTTTTGCATTGCAGATAGCACAGTTTGGTGAATGGCAAAATGATACAATATGAAAAGTTTAAATTTATTCATTCTGTCCATTGAGCTGCTATAACACAAAGTGAAGTATCGTACAACACTAACAGTAGAGTACAATACTGTGGGCTTTTCTGAGTCAGGAGTAGACAACAGAATAACATAAATACATGTGAACTTGTTAAAAATAGCATTACTGTACATCAGTAGCGTGCAGTCAGGGCATGCAAGTCTTGCACTTCATGACCAATCAGAAAAATAAGAATGTTGTTATAATACTATAATATAAAAATGTGTCTTTCTGTTTTTATATAAACTTTTTTTTATTTAAGCATGTTCATTGCGCGGACCGCTCCATTCTTTGACATGACTAGTCTGGCACTTAAAACAGTAGCAGGCTCTCTGAGTGACGTCACAGAACACGTGCATAGTGGAGCTCGAGACATGCTGTATTGAAGTAGCATGGCAGTCTGCAGCTGCACACTGTTGTGAGCTCAATCCGATTTAATTTTGTTTGCACCTTTAGAGCGCCCCATAATGCATTGCACATCAACCAAGGTCTCGCTGCATGACCTACTGGGAAACCCACTGCTGTACATCATATAGTTAAAAACAATAATCAGTGATACTCTAATGTAAAATGTTATCTTAAATTGTGTATTTTCAAAAAACCTTACTAATAACAGCAGTTTTGTTAGCCATAGAGCAGGGATAGGTTGACACTTGCACAACAGGCTACAGCAGTCAATGCACACTGCAGCAGGGCCATTAAAGCTGCACATGCATTTGTAGTACATTGTGTTTCATTCATTACATTTACAGCACATACAGTAGCACTCAATGTGTTTCTGGTACACCTACTCTACCCTCGCATCACATTCTCAGAAGAACTCAATTGTCTGAAATTTGCTTGCACTCCAATTGTGATAAACACAGATTGGCATATTCAAGGTCAAAATCATGTTCACCCTGTACCCAACCATATATGAAGTGGGCAAGCTAAACGTCACATATCCTGACATTTTACAATAACGGTATCTTGGGCGTTTCAAGAACTTGATTAAAAAGCGCCCGCCAACAATGCAGGCACCTTATGCAGGTAGACAATACTGTACATGAAATAATTATGTTTTCATCAGTAGATCTTTATTTTGTGTGACATTTTATAGTATAGTGTTTTATACTGCCTATGCATTCCTACTGTGGGTAGTATGTGCTCCTGAGTAGTGTGCAACTTATTTCTAATTACAAGTCCCATAGTACAATGCATTTCCAATTACAAGAACAAAAACTGTTTGAGGTTTATCAATGCTCTATTAAAGAGGTGAGAAAGACAAACACAACCCCTATGCCAGAACACTGTTAAAAACTAAATTGTTCTACAATGCTTTAGGACAATAATACACTAAGTGCTATTTTCTTATTACATTTTCTTACCTCTGATCACCGTTATTAACATTATTCCTGGCCCCCCTTTTAATATGCGGCTCATTCCTTTTGTTTACAGTACTTAAAATTACACAAATAGTCAAATACAACGAGAAGGATAAACTTCTGCACCCTGGTACTTTTGCTGTCAGAACATTGGAGTGAGTTTTAACATATGAAGTGAACCAGTAACTTTATATCTACAGTACCGTATATCTGTATCTCTGTCTTTACAATAGCAGTATATTCCAAAAAATAAAACACAGTGCAAAGATGAAATAAAGAACCAGTCTGCTGGAGCTTCCAATCAGAAGGCAATGGAGTCCCTGCATGTTTCAATACATGTTGATTTCACATTATTTATTTGGTAGTGTGAGAAGGTGTTAATGGTCCTGTTTAAGAACATGTATATAAACAGGTCTTGCAAAACCACACCTTGGGTTAGGGTCTATAGTTGGCCTGCAGACTACCTGAGGTGCCTAGGATGAAGTGTAATACCTATGCATATAAGTAAAGAAACATATAGTGCAAATCCTTACCGTGTTCTGTATGCAGCAGGTGTAGGGCACCCCACAGGCTAGGGGTCCTGGCGCTTTACAAGAGTGATACATGTTCGATTCCCAGTCTTTGAAGTCCCCTCCACCGCAACATTTGAACTGTAAAGAAACAAAACCCATCTTGTAATCTTGTTTGTTTAAATTAAAGCTGCAGTGTCCAATAGTCTGGTTCACTTTTACAATATACATTTGTTCTTGTTTTCAGATGACATCAGGCCTTACTTGTTTTTGTACAACAGGCCTGGGCACCAAAAGAGAGGATGCCTGCTTGAAGCAGCAGAAGATTACACATGACATCTTCAAGCTCTGTTGTAGCTTAATGAGAGGGTGTGTTGCTACATTACATACAGGCCATGTCAGGCCTACAGTAGGAAAAATCCCTGATTCACCATTGGCAGTTTCTTCCAGTCACCATTTGTTGAAAATTTCAAACTTTAACTGGTTATTTTAAATGACTCACACACGATGTAAAAATCGACACATACTTCCTTTTCAAGGGTATTTCAATCTGCTCTGATGTCCTCCTTCGATCCCTTCATTAAAAAGGCAGGATAAACACGGTGTACAAAATTAAATCATTCTCTCACCCACTTATCAAATTACAGTATGTTATTTAGTTTCAAGTTGTTGTTTTGCTTCTGTTTTACATTACATCTGTCATACTTGTTCTTTAAAAAGGTTTGAGCTTAGCATGGTTCACAGCAATTTGCTTTCTCTACTAAAGACCATTACAAGATTTTTCTAGTTAGTTCCCTGCTAGAGCTTTTAGCATCATTAGGGCTGTATTTGTTCACTGTAAAAAAAAAAAAAAAAAAATTTCACGGTCTGAAAATAGGTATTTCCTAAATGCAGTGTAACAGGTAGTGCGTAAACAAGGCAAACATTTGTTGTATTCATTTTTATGGGGCTGTTTCTTTGAACACTTCTGAGGCTACTTAAATAAACCTCCACAAGTGACTAATACATTTGGGTGACGTGAATTTGGTGTTGGCGTTTGCAGTCATTAAGAGACTCATTAAACCAGGTCAGTAGGGAGAAGACAAGACAGCAAAACAGATTAGCAGGCGCCAGACACTTTAAAATGCAGTGGACATGCAAAATGAGTGCCACACCAGTTGAACAAGTTGAATGCAAAGAAATATTGCAAAACAAATATTGCACAAGATGTTTTTCCCTAAATATACTGTGCGCTGCACAAAAAAAGAAATAGTCAAGGCTTATTTCACAGACCCTGCACTAGTCTTGGACTACCTTACCTAAAGTAACATTAAGCAGTCCGGACTTGTAATATAATTTCATCACGCATTACTGTACCCTTTTACTCCCAAAGTTTGAATTGGGTATTCACTTCTCCACTAGTCAACGAGCAATTGCTTTCCTCGTCAGGAAACACGTGCACTAAAAAAACGCATGCACATCAAAAAGTCATTTGACAGCACAAACTTAATTTAGTCTAAAAATCAAACATGTTTGGCTGTGGTTCAATAAGCCAGTACTGTCTGGCAATGGTTATGGTACAGTAAATCAGGCTTGATCATACCAGTGTGTTTTTTTTTGTTTTTTTTTAGCTAACAATCGTTGAAAGCACTATACCTGTCATGCACATTTTGCTAAAACTGTTTGCTAAAACATGCATCTCTTTCAAAACACTGTGACCTATATAGCGAATACAGGGAAGATTTAGGGTAATACTTTACAATAAGCATCTCTAATTACTGTGTATTTACATAGTAGTAACTTAGTAAATACATGTGTACTTACACAATTACAATGTTATAATGCATAGTTACAATGCACTTCATGTGTAAATAATTGCCATATAACCCCAACCCTTTCATGATAAAACTGTGTAATTACATATACCCTGCACAAAATATGTATACATTAAATTATTGTAACTTTGCATAATAACATTGTAACCATGTGTAGGTACACATGTGCTTACTGAGTAACTACTGTGTAAATACACAGTAATTGGAGACAATTGGTACATGTAAACAACATGTACTGTGTGTGCAGTAGACACAGTACTCGCATGGTTATGATGACAGATTAAACAACGGTATGTTAAAAGACAACATGTTGGGCCAGTTATCTTGCAAAGAGAATTCTCACTGTGCACAAACTTCATACAAATGATTTCTGGATCAATACTTTTTTTTTTTTTTTTTTTTGCATACTAAGCAGATCCAAGTCACATGAAAGCATGAACTCTCTCCAATTATAATACTATTCTGTTGAAATACTGATAATTCACATAGTCTAGCTAAGATAAAAACAGTTGTGGAAAGTAGGCCATATTTTTCATTAATTTACACTATGGACCATTAAACATTGATGCCTGTCTATGTACCACTGAATGGCTATTTTTCAGACTAGCTGGAGTTGGGAAAAATCCAACTTTGATGACCATTCCTTGGCTCGACAGACAGTAGTAGACACTAGAAATCACCGTCAGCTATGCATGACAGATCACGATACAGTAAAATTAAATTTGAGAAGTTTCATGGAACAACCTAGTAAACCGGGCCTAGAAATGTAGTGATTCCATATGTTACATTCCAAACATGCTGTTGAGTGGCATGCTACTTTAAAAACACATCATAACGATGAATGGCTATTCAGTATCAAAATTAATTTAACTGCTTTGTCCAACTTAACAAAGTAAAATCCCCCCACCCCAAAAAAACCTTAAAATAATAAATATTGCTGATATGAAATGTTTAATAGTTTCAGATGAGAAACCTCAAAACTATATTACCACAGTTGAATTAGAGCAAGTTGACTTTATTTGGAGCTAGTCAGCTGTAGATCAACTAAATCTCTGTGTGAATGACCGATCAATTGATGCAGCATCATCTAGGAGTCGGAGAAACCTGGTTCAAATTGTGGCTCAGCCACTAAAGTTGGAGACAGCAAGTCATTTTAATTCATTCTATTAAAATGTCAAATTCAAACCAAGGCATATTTAACATTCACACTCTTACATTTTAAAAATAAATGTACAACAAAAATGTAAAATGTTTTCCACAGCACTTGTCTGTTTTACTTACTATCCCCAAGGCATAATTTTAAAAAGCCAAATACATGCTTTATAAACCAAATCCCAGGTCAGTATTACTACGAGAGCTGAAGAGTGCTCTTTACAGTGATTAGGGAACTTTATCCAGTAGAACATTTCCCATTTATAAATAATTGTAGCCAACAGAAAAATGCTACATATTTTAACAACATGAACATCCATTCCCTTTATAGGACAATGTGCAGTTTTGAAAAAAAAAACGTGTTTTAGCAATCATATAATTCCATTTGAAAATATGACAGCTTGCATTACACTAGGTAAAATAAATACCTGTACTGTGGAAAAAATTAACCATTTTAGTGGACTACAACTTATTACAAACAAAACATGTTGTAGTATAATTGTGATAATGATATTGCTGTAGTATGTGCCTTGGTAAGAATGGAACTCCCTCATTCACATTGACTCACAAGTTCCCTTATAACCTTGTTACATGCCTCAGCGATGCCGTTATCCCTCAACTAGTTTGAAAATTCTGTGCAAAGCATATGTATCAGGCAACCTGTCTAACTCACAGAAAGTCTTCTTGTATGTAAACATTTGTATATTGTATTCAGAGAACATTAATAAAATATAACTATAATAAAAAAATGTCCTGCAAGACTGCATGGTATAGAAAATGCAGATTTTTATAAACAAGAAAACAAAGTCACCATGCCTATTTAACAAAATGTGTATGTAGTGTGTTAATGTTGGTGTTTATGTATAAAATACACTGGATATAAAATATGGGTTATGAGCACGAGTGAAAGTGTAAATTTGTATTTAGACACGAGGATGGCACAACTCACGCCACGTGCATATTTAAGTGGGTATTGATATGTGAGCACGGGAGGACACAGACTAGTTCATGTGCTGGGATTCAAGTGAATAACTAATTGATAATTTAATCCTTGGATGGTTTTCCGTCAGTGGGAAGTGCAGCGTGGAAGAGTGCAAAATATGTTGTTTACAACCATTTAAAATGAAATACACATTTAACATAATGTGTTTGCTATACAGTATGTACTTAAAAACCTGACAGGTAGCTTCTGGACATCGCTGGTTCGAGTCCAGGCTATTCGTTTGCCGACTGAGGACGACAGCTCCCAGGGGGCGGCACACAATTGGCCGAGCGCCGCCCAGGGGGAGGGAGGATTAGGTTGGCCAGAGTTGTCCTCGGCTCACCGCGCACCAGCAACCTTTGTGGTCTGGCTGGAACCTGGACCAGACCTTCTAGGAACTGCTGAGTTTTACCAGGACTCGTCCCCCGCCTCTGCCGTGAACAAGTCAGAGTAAAAACTCTGTACTCCCGGATGACCTCAGGTTCACTCAGTAGTTGTCCTTCATCCGTCCGTAAACAATAAATAAGTTTACTCTGAGCAGTTTTCTTTTCCAAAGCAAAGAAGTATTGGGTGGGAGCGTCCATTTGAGACAAATTAAGGAACCTGGCGCACACTAGCGCCCCTTGTACTCATGTATCCAGCAGATCAGACAGTTTACTTTTTTTAAGCTTCAGGTCCTCAAACAGTATACTATATCTATATCACTATATCACTATAGCTGGACCCCAGAACTATATGGAGCTCATTGATGTCCTCCTTCAGCTCTCTCATTGCTAAACTAATAGTCTTAGTAATATTTTAGTATACTGTTGGCAAAGTAGTTTAATCTGAACCTTAGAGACATCCCACCATAGCCTTAAAAGAAGGAAAAATTACATCGTTCCCCAAAAAAATTAAAACATTTAATAAAATGAGTATCATTTAAAAGCTTTGTGTTAAAATGCCAATATGAAGTGTACACACATGGAAAAGGGATACGCATGTTCAAATTAACCAAGCTGTGGTCAGAGAAACCAGTAGGACATATCACAGGTAGCAAATAAATTTAAATGATGCTTAAAAACATAAAACCTATCAAGTCTAACTAGTGAAATATGTCCAGCACTCCCTTTCACCCAAGTATACTGGCGAGCATCTGGTTTCATCAATCTCCACATATCCTCTAGATCATGGTCTCTTGAGACAGAGACCAGCTCACTGACTGACCTTGGATGGGGTTCAGAGCCATTCCTATCAACCTTGTTATCTACTGTACAATTAAAATGGCCACCCAATAAAACCACATCCTCAGGCTGACACTGTGCCAGAACTTTATTCAGAGTTTGGAAGAGTAACACACTCTCTCTCCCATCATTTGGAGCATAAACATTTAGAAAGAGTCTTACTACAAATACTGACCTGGACTTTTACTAGCCGCCCTGGAACCTCTTCACTCACAACAAGAGAGTCCGGTTTAAAATCCTTAGAAAATAAAATCGCGACTCCTGCACTGAAATTATTGCCATGGCTCAGTATAACCTCCCCGTCCCACAGTTTAAACCAATCTGCCATATTGTGTTCATCTGTATCTGTTTCTTGAAGCATGGAAACACTCATTTTCTTCTCTATTAAATATTCAAAAACTGCTGTTCTCTTTCCTACATCTCTCCCTCCTTTAAAAGTACCCAAATTAAAAGTCTACATAACAGGAGTAAAAGATGAAATAAACACAACCAATAAACAGAAAGAAAAAGAGAAAATTGTGCATATCTAAACATTTTTACTAGATTTAAAAGAAGCACGCACTTTGCTCATTAAATTCTTCAAATCAGTCTCGTTCTTTTTTCTCAATTCCTATAACTGACGGGTTGCACATCAATTGCTGCGCAAAACTTACAAATAATTTCAAGTCGGGAAAGTGATCAAACTACACTAACATTTCTTTTACCTTTAATTAGCTCCAGAAAATTACAAACACTTTACTGTACCCGCCTCAAGTTACTGAAGAGTCCGTATCGCTGTCACTCGCATCATTATCAGGGTCTCCGCTATCTTCCACTTCCAATGTACTCTGAGTTGCTAAGAGATTGGCAGCACTGCTAACACTAACAGAGACCCTATCTCTTTTCACAGCTAAACTATTCCCAGAGTCATCACAATGAGAGACTATAGCTTCCGAGCACACACTGTGTTTTGCTGAAGTAATCTCCTTAGTTTTTATTTTCCTTTTTTCCCCAGGCATTTTAAAATCAATAGGTGCATTAAAATCACCTGCCCACCCTCCTCCACTTCTTTCCCTGATCATATTTCTGCACTGGTAATATCTCTTTTCAGATTTATTTCTATGTTCTCAGTATCTGTATTTTTAACTGTTCTGCTACGTGTTTTGGAAATATTCGAATCATCAGCAGCCTCATTAAGAGACCCCAATTCTTCCACAACATTATCAGTTTCTTGAACTCTTTGAACTGTCGGCTCCCTTTCTTTTTCAGCGACAGACTCTGCAGCTGCAAAGACAGCTCCCCCAGTCTCTCCCACATCGGGCACAACTGCAGTATTCTGAGCTGCAGTGTCGGCTGCCTTACTCGCAGGCACCTCTCTACTCTCACTCTGTTCACTAATTTCTCCCCTTTCATTACCGTGGTCCTCATTGTTTTTACAGTGTTTTGCAGCGTGCCCCTCACGCCCGCAAGTGAAACATTTCATTAATTCTGTCGAGGCAAAGACTACATAATGTGGGCCATCAACACGAAACCTAAAAGCTACGTTTAATTCATCGTTACTAATATTTAAGTATATAGACCTGTCTCCTGAAAGAAACAACATGTTTTAATTCAGGTTCTTTACAGCCCAAAGGAATCATGGACATACCTGACATTATATGTCCGTGCCGGTTTAGTTCTTTTAATATCAGATTATTTTTTAAATGAGGGGGAACACTCGAAATAGTAACTTTTTTAGCCGGGACCGCAAGAGGCAAAACAGAAACCAACACTCCACTAATTACTAATCCCTGCTGCACTACCTTTTGAAGTAATTCCTCATTACTGAGGAAAACCACTACAGCTTTATTCATCCTTGAAGCCGACTTAATGTTTCCACACCCAACTACTTTTCCGAGTTCAACAACACATTTTTGCACCGGGAACGATTTTAATGCCGTGCCGCCTTGTTTGATTTTCAAAATTGGCGCTTGAACCCCTCCCTCCCCCCCGTTTGGCCATAAGGGCCGTCAATTTGTAAAACCAAACTCTCAAATCGGATTTAATAACACTATAACATAAGGAAAAAAAAAAATTTATATATCTATATATCTACATATGATATATCTATATATCTTATATATTATATAGATATATATATATATATATATATATATATAGATATATATATATATATATATATATATATATATATATATATATATATATATATATATATATATATAATTTTTTAATTATTATTATAACAGTAAAATTGTCATTTAGAGCATTTATTTGCAGAAAATGACAACTGGTCAAAATAACAAAAAAGATGCAGTGTTGTCAGACCTCGAATAATGCAAAGAAAATAAGTTCAGATTCATTTTTAAACAACACAATACTAATGTTTTAACTTAGGAAGAGTTCAGAAATCAATATTATAAGCAAATAAATGCTCTAAATGACAATATTTTTATTTGGAATTTGGGAGAAATGTTGTCAGTAGTTTATAGAATAAAACAAAAATGTTAATTTTACCCAAACACATACCTATAAATAGTAAAACCAGAGAAACTGATAATTTTGCAGTGGTCTCTTAATTTTTTCCAGAGCTGTATATGTATGTATGTGTGTATATGTATATATATATATATATATATATATATATATATATATATATATATATATATATATATATATATATATATAATATATAGAAGGAAAAACTGGGGAGAACCCCTCACTCACTCGGAGCTCCGCACACACGCCACAACCACTCCTGACAGACGGCACCAACAGAGATAGATAAGAGATAGACAGCTAGATAAAATAAGCATTCTAAATTTAATATTTAAAAAGAACTCCCAGAACTGAGCTACATTGTCTTGCCTTTGAATACCAATCGCCTTATGATGTTGACCAGAAGTCTACCACTGGATCATCTGCAAAGAGCATTAAATAAAAATTCTTCACCAGCAACTTCAAATAAATTACCATTAAACAATCTAAATTTTCCTTATTGTAATATGTGGGTTTTTCACATCAGAAAATAGGAGACCTACAAATTGATGGTAACACATATTTGGAAAGACTTGCTTCAATTATTTTAACACCAAGTCCTTTAAGTGTGGGATTTGTAACCGAGGTTCCACACCAAGGATTCTTTTTTTACATTTGGTTCACATGTACTGCAACTCAAAAACTATTCTACAAAACCCATATCTTGGTCTCTTCTGAACAGATACTCACCTTCTCTTCAAATATATTCAAAACAAATTGATTGTCAATGTTGCGTTTAGTCCAGCTGTCCAGTACAACATAAGCATGTACCTATTTGTTTGACATTTATTTTAGATGACTTGATTAAAAACAGTTTCCAAGCCTTTAACAGTGCAACAAATCAATACTAATCAGGATCACGTACAGTTGGCGTTTATAACTATTACTACCACTGCAACACCAGCAGCTTTGAAATCTATCTGTATTTTATCCTGTGTCTTGGTTAATATAACCTGGTTTTCCACAAGCAGGCCTTCGACCCAAATACTAACCAGGCCCAACCTTGCTCTGCTTTTAAGACCTGACAAGATAAATGTAGTACAACAAGAACTAAACAAAGAGGAACATCCTCCCTATGAAAAAAAACTATAGAAAACAAGGGAAAACTAAAGCGTTATGTCACCTTCAAAGATCCGCAAAAAAACAACCAAAAAAAAAAACTGTCAATCCTATGTGACACGTTTACTGTATTTATCAAAGTTGCAAATGCTCTATCAAAGTTTTTTGCAAGTTGTTGCCTGGTAACACTTACTGTAATTCAACGTCAATGTTAACTAGGTTTGAGGCAGTAAACATTTGCATGGCTCAACACATTTGCCTAGAAGACATACACAAAAAAAAAAAAAGAAGGTTCTGTCTAATACTGCATAACGTCATCCCTATGCTAACATATGTTTTAAAACTATCTAACAAACCTGTATAAACTTCAATCACATTGTCAACACCCTCTACAGTAGGGTGGTGTCATGTTCAATGATTCCACATGTTGAACTTGTCTTAAAGACATGCAACTTTAACAAGTATGTCAACAACATAGATCCCTCAACACGGCTGCAATTTAAAAATAAGAGCTATCACTATGATGAAAATGTAGATGACCATGACGTATACAATTGTAATGTTCAGATTTGTAGGAAATTGAAAGTCACAATTTGAGAAGTTGTTCTCCAGATATATGCAAAAATGCACAGTAGGTATATTATACTGATGGACGGAGAGACATCCCTGATATCTCCAGAATCTGGGAGTATAAAATGGTATTGGTGGCTTCCCTTAAATCAGCACTATCAGCGATTCAGTGCTTCTATAGAGATCAGTGGCGAGCACCAATTTAAAAGTGCCTCGAGAGCCGCAGCAGAAGAAATCTTGTTTTAACACGGACTACATATAGGGAGGGAAACCTCACAATAGATAAACAAATAAAACTATGGAAAACAACTTAAAACTGAAAATAAATATAAAGTTGTACAACATATCAGCACTGAATTTAGCATCACACTGTAAACCTTCCTGTGAATACCAGAGGTTTGCAGTTTGAGTTGTCTGACAGTTGGAGGCCCAGCTGTTGTCAGATTCATTAAGCAGTTTGTGATGTATGTGCCCCTCTAGGAGTGTACATGAAAAGCACTGAAGGCTCCCTTTAAACCAGCCAAATGTTCAACATTTTTAGTAGCTAACTACAAAATGATTATTTCAATATTGGAAACAACAGCTAAGAAAAAAAGGCTTTTTAAAAAAAGAAAAAAAAAAAAGTAATACAAAAAACACCTTTCTCTGAACGAAATCCATAATATTCTTGAAGTCCAGGTCGTCATAGTAGTTTTTAATGCCATTCCGAATGTTGTCGTTCAGAAACTCCAAAGTCTAGAAAAGAGAGAAATAAATAACACACAAATAAATCAATAAAACAAAACAATCCCTAACAGGCTGGCAAGATTCAAGATACCTATGAAAATAAAGCTGGTAATCTGGGATGGACATGTTTTACATTGGCATGAAGCAAAAATAAATATAAAAGAAAATACACACAGCAGGAGAAATGGATAAAACTTGGTTCTAGATACAACAAAAATAAATTGCATTTACAGTCATATTTATTGGGTTATTTTAGAGTCAATTGGGTCTATTCAATTGCTTTAAATGGTTGAAGATATAAATATTTAAATACAGTATTGTTTAAACAATTAATCACATGGTTATAAAAAAAAAACATCCAACAGTTCATAATAGTATCTTCAGTTTTTTTGGAAGCCTGCCCCTGAAATACTTGCAGATGTCATAGCGCTCTTTTAAAAAACATGAGCGCTACTCACAGGAATGTTTAATTAGTTTCTGAGTTCTATAAATATCAGACATGCTCCTGATGTGTTGGAGGGTCTACTGTACCAATAAGAATGTGAAAACCACAGTAAATTGTCAATAAACTACCATTCTTTTAAAGTGATTTGTTTTTCCTCTTTTCTCCCAAACTTTATTAGAAAAGTGTAGTTCACAGATTTTTGCCCTCCGAGTGCAAGCACGTCCAAGTATGGCAATGTAGGAAAATACTATATAGATGCCCTAGACTAGGGTAGCTAGACTATTAATTTCTTAGAGAGCTAACAAAATGATGTGCTTCCAAATGTTCCTAGTTATTTTTCCATTATCACATTCAATGCTAAAGTTAGAGAAGAAAAAAAAAAGGCTAGTATAAACCTAGCTGATTAGGGGTCATTAATAACAATTAAATGCTACGTAATAGTATTTATAAAACTCCTTTACATCTTGAAGGTCACAAGAAATCAGCCTGACCTTTCATCTCAGAAATAAATCCATATCTGAGGGAATCCAGCTGGGAGGTAATTGACACACACTTCCTAAGCTTAGCTGACTTATTCAAAGGACATTTAGTGTCAAACAGCCATGCTGGCAGCACAGCTTTTACACTGAAGCTTTTTATTACACTATAGTAAGCTGTGTTCGAGAAGGTACATTCAAAACATGGCAGAAGTATACTTTAATCTCCCATGACTAGTTTACTGCTGCAGTATCTGAAATATTGGTTTTGTATGTGAATTGATTTTAGCAGGCCTGTCAGTCAGTAAAGACGGAACTGTGTACCGACGTGGAACTGCTGCTGCGTGCTCCAACAAACTGCTTTAAGCCGTATCCATGTTTTTTTTTTTTTTTTTTTTTTTTAAGAATATAATAAAAGAACACTGATATTTCACAAAAAAAGGTACTAGTAAGGGTTTTATTTTATTTATATATCCAGTAATGATTTCTTCAGATGTCCCCGTAAAAGAAAACAAATATGTAATATTACTCATACTCATGAAACTAGTAACATGTCAAGGAAATTAATGGTTAAATTCATTCTAATATAACATTTCCCAAATATTTAATTCAGACTTGTCTGCGTGACATGCAGTGGTGATTGGGTGTTAACACCAATTCCAGAACATTCTTAACCAGATCTACTTCAAAGCTTGTTGATTAGACCAAGGCACAGGCCACAAACTGTTAACTCTTTGTAAGGAAGTGTAACTCATTAACCCCCCAAAAAACGGACCCCAGCTCCCAGCTAAAGATTCTTAAGAGTGCAGACAAACAAAAGAACCGCCAATGAATATACAAACAAAAGCATTTAACGGAACAAGGTGGTTAGCAATTGGCTCCCTACTGAATGTGAAGACCCTCTGCTCAGTGGAAAGGAACAAAACCCTTTCTTTTTAGGGGTAAAATGTTTGGTGGGCCCAGCGGAAGGGTCGTCCCACTCTGGACATACTTGCAACAGACTGATGTGCGGAAGATCTCAGGATAGGGAAGAATGCAAGTATGATTCAACTGCTGATGGAGGTCCAGAGTCTATTTTTCTGCCAAAGTTGATCTGGTTTTGGAAGATAATAAAGTGGGAATCTAAGATGAGCATGAGATCACTGCAGCAAATACCCAGTATTGGAAAGCTAGCAATAGAAGGAACTGTATATTCTAAGCACCTTAACCATTTGCGGTCCTATGTCGGACCAGGTCCAACATTACAATTTCCCCTTTCCTGTCCGACACCATCAAAACAACGTAAAGCACAGGTCTCTAGAGAAAAAGCAGAGAAAACCATTCAAGATTTTTGAGATGTTATAGTAATAAAATAATGACTTGCATCGCATTATTGAGGAGTTTGGTGGTAAAACGAGTGATCAGGAGAGAATTTATCAGTATGCACGTCTAAAAAGAGGTATGTGAAATACAGCGAACAAGGGGTGGGGCTTGGCTGGAGATGCATTACTGTTGTCGTTTTGCCATGCAATGCTTTTTACTCTGAAAAAAAAAAAAAAATTAATAAATTAAAAACAGCATGTGTAAAATAAACAGCGCGTGTGAAAATAAATTGGACCTGACATGTATCGACATATAGTTTAAACATATAGTTTCCATTGTTAGGCCATCAAATGTAGAGAAGCAGCCTTGATGGAGAATTGAAATCAAATTCCTCAGAATATCTATACAGATAGGCAGACGAGAAGGAGAAGCGGTCACACAGGAGGAGACGGACAGCTGGTATTGACAGGAGGGTTGGGGAGGTAATGAACATCAAGCAAAACTGGTGTTGTATTCCTGACAGATAAGATTTGATTGTAGCTGGTGCCAGAAGTAAAGAGTCCTTTGCGTGCACTATAAAAGTGGGGTAGGATTAATCATGTTTTGGGAGCAGAAAGTCAAGTAGGTGTTCCAGCCAGTGGAATAAGAGGATCTGGTGGAAGGCGCGAGTGCTGCAACCATGTATGCTTGTGCTGTATTGAGTAGTCCACGGATAGCTACATTTAGTTGAAAATTAGCTGGTTGAACTGGGGTGTCACTGCTGGAGTTGGCAGAGCTGTAGGGACCATACAGTGAAATCTGTAAACGAGGAAGAGTGCCAACTGCATTAATATAAATGCCAGGTAGATGGCAGGCTTGGATTAGAAAATTAGTTGTTACTGAAATCCATATTAGTCGCATAATAAGAGGTGAGCTGGAACAGCCTTTATTGATAACATGAACTGCAGATTTGTTGTTGCAAAATAATAGTAATGTTTTCTTTGACCCATAGATATGCTGCCGTGACTATTGGGTACATTTCAAGAAGAGCTGTGGATTTTAGATTATAATGGATTTCCTAGATTCTGATGAAATATTGACGTAGGAGTCCAAGTTTTTTGCTGTCGATGAAAGACCAAGTAATCGAAATGTAAAATGTCCGTCCCTGGGGGATAATCCAAATTTCAAAACTGAAATGTCCCAGCAAAGAGAGCAGTGCACATTTCCTTATTTTGCTGATCTGAAAATTCTGAATAAGAGAATGAATATGGTTTAGTTTAGATATGGGAAGACTGGCTTCAAAATTTTGTGTCCAATATGATTCCTAGAAATTCCAGTTAATGAAGGGGGCCGACTTTTTTTTTTCCCCATCTAAAAGTGGGGCACAAACATCTGAAAATAAATTTAAGATTGGTGATCGCTTCTGCTGGCAGATCCGAGGAATGAGAGAAAAATCATCTAGCAGGTGGAGGAGAAATGGAACTCAGCGAGTATTGAATATTTTTGGGTTGCTGCGACAGCCAAAAGTTAAGAGTAGAAAAATAGAATTTATTTTCCCAGAAAATCCTGAACTGGTGGCAAAGAGAAGGATGGATTGGCATTACTTTAAATGCATCGGATATATCTGCTTTTGCTAACCAGGAGCCGCGACCTGCCAATTTAATTGAATGAATTGCGTCTGATATGGTAGTGTACTGTAGAGAAAAATTGATCGTGAGGAATGAGCAAATTGATACTACTGGTGCTTGATCGCCAAGGTACTGACAAGTCAACAATGAGACGCTTTTTTCCTGACATTTTACGAGTGGCAATGCCTATGGGCTTAATCCTGAATATTGGAAACAGGAGAGCTGCAAATGGGCTAACCATAAATCCTTTAACACTAGAACTGCTGGATTTTTGAACTACCTAGAACTGCCACGCCGGTCACTTTGACCCATACATTTTTAAACTGCTTCGTTATGAAAATGAAAGATATACTAAATCGATTACAATTGAAAAGTTGTATTCATAAAAATCATATCTAACATCTGCATCGCAGAAACACTGTATTTAAATGTAAAATTAAAACATAAAATGCTTTATCTTTATGATGAGCACATATACAGAATGACTGCAAAACAGAAAAAATATAATAAAACACAAAAGAAACCGGTATGTACATATGCCTGTGTACAGGTGTAAACGGGTATATGTACACACAAAACCAAAAATCATTGTTTCTAATACTACAGAAAAATAAAAAAACAATAACACTACTTCTGGTTTGACGGCTGCACTGTACTCTACGGAGGAGCGTACGCGTTGCCAGCTGACTGTGCCAGCATCCAGGAGATGTGCTGTAAACACAGACACAGTTCCATTGAACACTATTGTGTAAACAGGTACATACAAACCTGCAAAAACAAAATGTTTTTTTTTTTTTTCTAAAAGTAATATAAAAAAAAGAATATATAAAATCAGTTTCATATTAGGCACAAGTTTTTATCCTACCTGTCATTTCGGTTTGCTGTATGCATCTGAGTGCAGCTTGCCATATTCCAATCAAAATGACTACTTTCAAGATTAAATATTTCCTTCTGCTATATTCCCAGTTGCATTTGTGGAACAAAACAAAAAGGACTGTTGTCTCCCAGATACATTGAAAAAAACTACTTGACAACTTGACAACCCCACTATCATAGCAATCTGTCTCTTAGTCAGTCTACAAAGGCTTGCAATAAAAAACAAACACGTGTGCTAGGAGGGGACGTGTCTTGTTTGCTACATTCACAAAACTAATAGAATATCTTATGATATATTAAAAAAAAAGACCTGTATTGTAATGCATGGATCACATTGACCCACGTGGCAGTTCTAGGTAGAGCTGTTTATAACTTAATCATTTGGCGATTCTGGCTACCAAACGGCATCAGGATATTTAATTTATATATTTAGGAAAAGTAAAATACAGGACACACACACATGCTATTTACAACGGAAGAGTAATTAACATATTGTAAGGTACCAGGGAGGGGGTTAAAATCCTTCCCTGCTAAAAACCTTGTGAGAATGCACATTTGGGTGTTATGGGGTTTAATTGTAATTGTTTTAATGATTTAGTTAATCCTCGGCACCTGATCGTAATTATAAATTAGAGACAGGTGCAGGGTATTTGGGGAGGCAGCCAGACTGATCGGGGCGGCTGAGTGAAGAGCCCGACTGCGTGTGTGTCCAGTCGTATTGAAGAGAGTGCTGAGAGAAGCCCATTTTGGTGTTTGTCAGGTAAACGGCTTAGCCGTCCTGTGGTTTAGTGAGGAACCAGTCTATGTTTAGTCAGAGCTCCAAGAGGGAGCTAGGCGTTTGTTTTGTTTTCATTTCTGTGTTTATTAAAAAGTGCGCGTCAGCGCCGTAAAAAATCAATTTTTGTGTCCTGGGTCTATCTTAAAGGGGCAACGAACTCCGTGAGTGCGAGGATCGTTTTACATATGGTACCAGAAGTGTGTGTGGGCGGCCCTATGACCCAGTAAAAATGGAAAGCTTAAAGGAATTGATCGCTATGATCAAAAGAAACACGGCTGCTCAGATTGAGCAGAATAAGAGATGGAGATTGGAACTTGGATTGCCAGAGCCAGAGCCGACGGAGCTGGATCTGCTGCTCCAAAAATGGGAGCAGGCAAGACAAGCCCAGCCGCCGCTCCCAGAGCCCAGAGAAGGGGAGCCGCCGCTCCCAGAGCCGCTCCCAGAGAGAGAGGAGCCGCCGCTCCCAGAGCCCAGAGAAGAGGAGCCGCCGCTCCCAGAGCCCAGAGAAGAGGAGCCGCCGCTCCCAGAGCCCAGAGAAGAGGAGCCGCCGCTCCCAGAGCCCAGAGAGGGAGAAGCGATGAACAAAGAGGAGGAGGTGAGGTGCCCACCTCCATCACCCCAGCGAACCAGTCCGGCACTGCCAGTTGCGGTCCCTTGCCCCTTGCTCCTGGACACCCTGCCGGTCTTCCTAGACCTTCCTGCGCTGGACCTGGAGCCCAGGAGTCTGCAACATTGGCCACAGCTTTTCCCCTGGTTCCCTGCTCCGCTCTTCCCGAGCACCCAGACGTCGCTGGGCTGCTGCCAGACGTCGCTGTTGCTCCCCCTGTTCGCTGCTTCGCTCCCCCTGGGTGATCGGACATCGCTGCGCCGGTCCCCAGTGGAAGATCTCTGTCCACTGCTGCATCCTCCTGTTCCCCGGTCGTCACTTCGGTCGGCCCTGTCATCCCGGTGGGGTCCCTTCCCTGAAGTGCCGGAAGGTTCGACCCACCCTCAAGTCCGCCCGTGGAAGAGGGCGGAAATGGACATTTCGGGACTTGAGTGTGGGTGGTTGTGTTTTAGGGGAGGGGGTGGCCTTGGTATGGCCGATCAGTGTTTCACACTTGAGGGGGAGGATGTGTAAGGTACCAGGGAGGGGGTTAAAATCCTTCCCTGCTAAAAACCTTGTGAGAATGCACATTTGGGTGTTATGGGGTTTAATTGTAATTGTTTTAATGATTTAGTTAATCCTCGGCACCTGATCGTAATTATAAATTAGAGACAGGTGCAGGGTATTTGGGGAGGCAGCAAGACTGATCGGGGCGGCTGAGTGAAGAGCCCGACTGCGTGTGTGTCCAGTCGTATTGAAGAGAGTGCTGAGAGAAGCCCATTTTGGTGTTTGTCAGGTAAACGGCTTAGCCGTCCTGTGGTTTAGTGAGGAACCAGTCTATGTTTAGTCAGAGCTCCAAGAGGGAGCTAGGCGTTTGTTTTGTTTTCATTTCTGTGTTTATTAAAAAGTGCGCGTCAGCGCCGTAAAAAATCAATTTTTGTGTCCTGGGTCTATCTTAAAGGGGCAACGAACTCCGTGAGTGCGAGGATCGTTTTACAATATTAAGTGCAAAATGGGTCACAATGCCCCACATGGTGGTTCTAGTGTTCATCTCTTTTTGAATAACAGACTGTACTGTCTTGGTGTCTTGAATAGCACAATGGAGGACTTTGCTTTGCAAGGAGGAGGGAGGGATTTGACTGTCCGGTAGAAAAACAAACATTCTCTAGTCCATTGTTTAAATAATCAATGAAGCTCTTATCTGGACGATTCAGAAGTTTTTGTTTTAAAATGGAAATATTTATGGGAGTGGAGACTAAGTGTTGGATAGAGTCACTTTGGAGCTACTGGGCAGATGGCTTTTGAATGGAGCATCCCCCACAGAAACCGCACATATGGATGTTTTTGCATTGCCTCAGAGCAGATACCAAAATTGAAATTGTTACATATTTGCTTTTCTCATGTATCTGATTCTTCACCCAAATTTGTCTTCTCTTGTAGATTGATCTCCTCTTCAGTGACTGAACCTGATGCTAGGACTGATTGTCTCCATCCATTTTCTGTAGGGAGCAGGGTTGGTGTAAAACCAGAAGTGACTGTAGCTGTTGCAGCAGCTGCGTTTATGGCAGAAATGGAGAATACTGAAACTGCGGAACCTTGCTTCTCTTGCTCCATGCTAGAAACCCGTTTATCCAAATTGCTAAGTTTGGTATTGACTGAGAATAATGTATCCGCGAATGGTTGCATGAATGCTTTTATTTCATTGAAAATGCAAGAATGTTCCTGTTGAGTTTCACTGGTTGGAGCGGCTGCCTGTTGGCATGACGACGTGCTGGCAGTGGGGTTAACTTGTTCCGAGATGGTCTGAGTGCTTTCTGACCTGGGCCATTGAACAGCTGAGTGCAGCTGTGGAGTTTTATTGGGTGTAAATAGGTTCTGCCGAAATGGACTCACAATAGAAAATGAAAAGGGATTCTTGATTGCTCCCTGCTGGGATTTCGCTGCAGATTTTGAGGAGGGTATTTGAGCTTGTTGAAAATCCAGTCCTTAAACGTACATATGCTCAGGAGAGATATCCTGAGTTTGAAGCTGCTTGGATCGGCTCCTTGAAGGGCAGGTACTGGTATGGTATCCTGCTCGGGAGGCACTTGTTCAGATGTTGCGGAGAAGCCTGACAGAGTACAGAGTGGTAAGCTGACCAGCCCCTGGGTTGAAGCCGTTGGAGAGAGCTTTGAAGCAGACATGAAGCAATCTTCGAAAACCTCCGAAGAGGTGTGTGGCAAGTACTCTATACTTACATTTTTTTCTTTAATACTTTACTCAAAGAGATTGCTGGGGGTCTTGCTATTCGCTTAGGTTCAAAACCAAAAACGCAAGACAGAACGATAGGGTGTGACTAACGGTTTAAATTGGAAGTAGATTTGATTAATGATAGAAGATCAAAGGATAGGGAGGAACCTAGCTCCTGGCCCCCATACCACACTATAATTAAAAGGAGGAGACAATGATCTACTCTGGGATGCCAAGATGCATACAGTACATACACACAGGGCGTATTACACTGATCTAAGCAGTGGTGGGGTTTCAAAAGGGCTGCTATTGAGATATTATGTAGAGAATTTGTGAAATTCAGTTAATAAAATAGTAAAGAACGACCAGCAGTAGCTTCAAAACGGACTTTCATGATATTTGCAATTGTTCCAAGCAATTCTGTTTGGTGTTACTGAAAGACTGAGGAAGCTTCAATTGATGTTTTTCATATGACCTTGGCAAGTGCTTTGAAAAGCCCAGCAGTGTGTTATTTTTATTTTTATCTTTTACTGTACAAGTCTGTATTGTTTAGTAGAACAGCTTTAGTAGAATGAATACGAGCAACACATCAAAATAAACTAGAAAAGCCAGGGTTAAAGTTCCGAATAACACTTTTACTTTTGCCATGGTACTTCTTAAAAGCCAGCAGATATCATCTCTGAAGGGCAACTGTTTGTTGATGAGAGGTGAGCAAGGCTTCACCAATTTTCAAAAAAACCTGTTCACAGGAAGCCACTCTGAGCCCTGCAAAGCAGATGTAAAAGCACGTTGACCTTTACATTTGCATATTTCAAGCAGATGTTTACTACATGCTATAGGTCACAAAAATGTATGATTTTGGCCACTTTTACCATTTGGCTAAATTAAAGGAAGACTAGTGGTAACCATAGACATTCACTAACTGGAAAGGAGTGCATGCATAAAAAGGTAAAGTAAAAAAAATAAATAAAGCTTTGCACTCCTTAACAGTACAATGCCAGCGAGAGTCCCATTTTAATCATCTAGACCTTCTACTTTTTAATTCAACATAAAAATGTTTATTTATACAGTAGTTGTGTTCAATATTTGTATGCACACTATGCTGTCCAAGAGCACAGATTGAAGCTCTGCAATTATCTTAAAAAGAGCAGGAAGCACCCACTTGACATCTTAATGGTTTCTTTTCAAAATGCCCTGACCTTTTAGTGTTTAGTATTGTGTTTTATGGTTTCTGGTGTGCGCTCCACTATGAGCTCCACAGCTCGGAGATAGCATCCATCGTACATAAAACACCAGCCATCACTTTTGACAAATAAATATACAGACTGACTTGGAACAGGAAGATGCAACCTTTGCTATAGAACCTGTGTGTGGATAAGGCAAGTCCAATGTTAATTACTTTATTAATAAAATAAATATTTAGAAATCTTTTCACTCCATGTGTTCCTTGTGTCTGCAACTTTGAAAATTCCCACTAGTTCGTCATATCGGCTTCAACTGATTCAAGTCTAACTAAAATCGTGGAGTGAACACTTGTGACCAGTGGACTCAACCTGAATGAACACAGGGCAGAAAATACAGTAACTGCAAAGCCTGCAAGTAGGATCCAACTGCTCTAGACAGAAGACCAATCTTGTACCGCAATATTACAGATTAACAGAAACTGTACTGTATTTCTGTAACAAAATTGTTACAGAAATACAGTACACATTTCCTTGCATTTCCTGAATATTGTAGTTGATACATCATTAAGGAAGTTTGCAGCCACTTACCAGCATAGCTATTTACAAGCCAATTTGCTGATGAAATTGGAGTGGTATATAATACAGATGTAAAGGACGGACACATCCCTATATCCCCAGAATCTGAAATGATCAGTATTTTAAGCAAAAAAAGAAAAAAAAGGCTACTACTAAAATTCATGACTGTTGCATAAGCGGTTATCCATATATATGCATAACATACATTCAGTAGGTGCATTCAGTCCCCACTAAATCCTGAGGGATAAGAAGGATATGCCTTCCTGAAAAGATCAAGTTACCAAAACTTGCTCAGATGAACAAACCTGCTAGAAGGGTCGACACTTGTTTATTTGTTCTAGTCATACACAAAGTAACTAGTGTATTTTTTATCATCTTCTTTAAACAGCAGCGGGACCCCACCTCACATATTTCTTTAGAAAAACACATCACACAATCATATATTCAGAAAGAACTGGTCAACTCCAGCTAATGCCTTCATCCTAGTTTCCAACTGTTTCACCACAAAAAGTAATAAATAATGGAAATGTATTGCATTTTTCATTGTAGAGGCACCACTTACTCGTGTCCTACTGACATCAAACAATATTGCAGCTACAAGTGCTCGGATTCATTACAAATAGAAAATTGGGACGAGGGCAAGACAACCATTGTTTGAGATGTTTATATATTGAAGTTTAGCATCGAAAAAAAAAATGTTTCATCATTGCTAAGCCGTTCATATGTACCACAGGGGGAATTGTGTACTGCTTCCTCTGCAGAATATGTAACCTGCTGAACATTGGAGAAACAAGGAGATGTCTGGCTGGCTGTTAAGTGGAACATTTATGAACCATTCAGATCAATTCTACCTTATCTGCAGCTAAATATTTTAAATCCCTACTTGTTAAATTAATTGCAGCTGCAGAACACAACCAGCAAGCAAAAAGGATTCGAGTTAATGGAAAGTAAGTTAATGAGTTGTGTGCCTTATTGTATCAGAGATGTCATCTGAAGCAGTTTTGACAACAGAACAGTGAATCAAATTTGAGCAGGTCTACGCGCTCAAACTATGCAAAACTGTGTCTCATAGAAAGAAATAAAGAATATAAAAGTAATAACATAATTACAAAAACATAATTAACAGGGAGTTTCAGGTCTAAATGCAAGACTTCACACTCCGAAATGACCATGTTGCAGGTGTGGCTCAGCCTTGTGGCATTCCTGTAAATATTGATTTATGATTGGGCGTACTGTAGTGTCTTAGAAAAATGTATTTTGACCATCAACCAACATAAGCAAGGCAAATGTTAAATTTGGGTATGAAATTGATTTTTTTTTTTTTTTGGTTAAGTATTTTTACTGAGTACTAAGTTAATCTGTGTTCACATTGTAATTTGCAAGTGAACTCCTTTTTTATAATTAGCGGAACAGATGTTTACGCTGTCTGTGTTGCATCTTGGTATCTTTAAGATGGCAGCGATTGTACAAAAAAGACAGAACAATCCCCATTTTCTTGATCACATTTTATCACTATTGAACCAACTCCCCTAAAAAACTCACTATGAATACAGCCATAGCATCCCCTCTGCCCAGCTGTATGTTTTACTGTATATGGTTCTTATTTTGTTCATAGTACATCAAGTCTATATTTCAGTTTTACATTGTATATATACCCTTTATTGCATTTACACAGTCTGACAGACATTATTTTAAAGTTACATTAATATGATTTAAATTGTGTTTCCTTTCCTATAGGTTAACAGCATATATGCAATAAAATTGTTATTTGCCTTGGTCTTGGAATTGCTTGGCAGAAGCGGTCAGGTTTCCCCTCACTAACTGATTTGCAGACTAACATTTTGAAAACACTAGAAGCCAAGATGTGCAGTACTATAATCCAACATTCATTAGCTTCAGTACCACCATTAGTTGTACAGCTGAACTCTTATTGGGAAATCCAGCAAAACTGATGTAATTACCGGGAATATTTATAGCAATTGTAACCATGGATAACTCGCTAAAAAGCCAGTCTACTGTAAATATATAAAATGAGCACTACAAACTATCATCAGAATTACTAAGCATGCTCAAAGCCATCATGTCCAATGAACCAACAGTTTCCACAACAATGCACTATTTCAATGACCTCAAGCAGTTAACATGGACATCGCCTAGTAAGAGAGGAATTTAATTATACAGTATTGTCAAAAGCAATAATTTACAAGTCCAATATCAATTATATTACATGTATTTAATTTGCTCATTTAGTTAACACTTTTCCTTCTCCCCAGTCTAAATCACTGTTGAAGAGTGTATTACACACAAAACTAAAAATAAACCTTTATGGTTAATTAGCAGAACCTTTTAAAAATCATCCCAATATCAAAGACTTCCTTGAAAAGGAGTTTTAAAAAAAAGAAAAAAAAGTGTCGATTTGCGTCTGTGTATTTTATTTTCCCAAAACAGCATTCAGTTAACATTTTTATTGGTATATTGCATTAGAGTGGCAATTTGGTGCAGGGGGTCAAGAGCAACCACACCAGGAATGATTGCGAGTTTGATTTAATTTGTTCCGACTAGACTCTCACAAGCATGTCATCCAAGCCATGAGGAAAATTCCCTTTGACAAACAATGCTGTGAGATGCAATTGGGCAGCGCAAATGGTTTGCTAGTAATAGAACCCTACTGTACATTGCTCTACTACAGAGAATCCTTCCAGATCAGAACTAAAAATGTAGGATCACTCAAGCATGATGTTAAATGCGATCAGTACTTAATGTAGTCCTAGGAGGAAATTCAGAAGTGAGTGAAATATCTTAACAGTTTCATGGATTAAATATTTTTTTTAAATAGCTGAAAAAAAAAAAAAAAAAAAAAAAAAAAAGCAGGTTTTGGACACATGTTTTTCCATTTAAACATGTATAAAAAAACGGAACGAAGCTTGAATGAAAAAAAAAAAAAAAAAAAAAAAAAAATCCTTATATGAGGCTTTCATGCATTTGTGTTTTCCAATACAGTGATATATTCCAAAAAAAACAAAATATTTATATATATATATATTAATATATATCAGATATTATATATATAAATATTTTATATTATATATATATTATATATATTATAAAAAAACAAGAGTCATTCAGGTTCCATGTATGTCCTATACTTTCCTAAAGTCACCGACATCGATAAAAAACCTTCAGAAATCATACCTATCATGCAATTCCACGGCCCCAAATGTGCCGTTTTGGAAGAAACACGATAATGGCAATTGCACTTTAACACACTAGGTAATAAATAAATAAAGTTTACATTTTGCTTGATTTCCCTTCCAGGAAATCTTTTACGCTTGCACATCCTTCAGAATTACGCATCTTACTGGCTGCAAACTGTCAGTTAGCAACGAGCAGTTTCCCTTAAAGACTGACTGAACAGGCAGCCCAGAAGGTGTGGAGACAAATTCCCTCTCCGTGTGAAATGACCATGAAAGTTCAAGTCTTGCTAACAGATATTTCTTTAATCCAGCGTGTTCCAGATATCACATTTGCATTTGAATTTTTTTTTTTTTTTTTTTTTTTTTTTTAAATAGTAAAAACAAAAGGATTTATTTCAAAACTATGAATTTAAGAGCAATAGTACACAGAGTGGAAGACTTGTGGAAACAGCTTGAAACGTACAACTTCAAAATCAGCCTTGTTCTTCACCCCGATGTTTTCAAGGATTTGGTGTACAGATGACTACCCAAAACCATACCTCCTAACAAATCAAACTGTTTCATGCAAACAAAAACGATATGTTCATAGCCATACCATTCTATACCCAGTGGTATACGGTACAGTAAATATGGAGGGAAAAGAGGTAAAAATAAAAATTACAATGCATTTGTTTTCATACAACTGCAATACAGTTTAAGCTTGTCATGTAATGTACTGTCCTGCAACCTCCCTGAAACCAGGCAATACTAGAGATGATAGATTGTGCTTAATTTCTGAAATGCTCAAACATTAGGAATAAACACATTTCAAACTTAAAACTATATAGTATTGGGAATTTTTGTAACCAATAAAAAAAAACAAAAAAAAAAACAACACACACTATGTGAGGATAAGAAACCATGTTTACACCCCTTGTGTATACGGAAAATACTGAATAAAAAAATCATTTTATTTATTTATTTTTTTAAAAGTTTGCCTTCACGCAAGAGGAAAATTGTGGAACGAGTTTAACCAGCCCTACCAGAGGTAGTTCCTGATACCAAAATTAATTATTCTGGTAGCTGGGAAGACCAATATTGTGCAGTTAAAATACTGAGACCAGGATCTGTAGTATTTACTATATAAACACCCTGTCCATGCTGCTTGCTTTCAGACAAGTCAAATGCAAATAAATGCAGAGTCAAAAACACTAGTTGTGTGTAAGCAATTTTTTTTGAGATACTGTAAATACAGTATAAATCTTAAATCTCGAAAAACTACTCACTTCTAAATCTTTTGTAGTCATCTTTGTATTACTTTAGTATAAATACATGTTAATTTGGATTCATGTTGTTTTTTTCTGACTTTATGTGAACGAAAAGACACACATTTGCCCGTTTTCCCATTGGAAATAGTGATATTTTTAAATATCACTGTCCTGGTCACAAAAGCAAAGTCTGTGGGGAATAATAGCCATTTTCTATACTTTTGAGGTATAACCAATTAGGAAATAACACTTACTACCCAGGAACAAAAATTGTGTTACATAGTGTTATTAGTAGTAGTCATAGTAGTACTGCTACTATTATCTCGTGCAATCTGGACTAGAGGATGTCAAAGCTCAAACTGTGAAATTATTCGTAGAGTTGTGGCATATAGCATGTTTGACAGATATATCAGTTATCTTTTTATTTCTTCTCAAAAGGGCATCTTCAGAAGACCTACTGACATTTAACAACGGTCTGAAAGAGCAACTTATCATCATCAGCAGCGTATGCACACTTGAACTGATTAGGAACATGTGCCCAGACTACTGAAATGCAAAAAGTTTGTGTTTTCCGGAAATGAGCAAGATAAACCGACAGAGACCAGATCAAGCACAGCTTCAGGTCTGTATTTGTTTTGCTTGTTTATTTTTTCCTCTTTTTATACACTTGCTGCATTACTAGAAATGTTCGCAATTTTTCACAAGAAAAAAACAAAATATAAAATATAAATAATTCGGTAGAACAATTATCTATACTAAGAAGTTTAGTAAACAAGGATCTGAGTGGGGTTAAAAGATCAACACACACCCCCCACAGCATTGCTCTTGCAAGATGGTGTGCTCATTAAATTATTAGTGTATATTTGAAGAGTGGATGATCATCAGGGATTTCCTGCTGGGCTCCATGCTGTCACAGCCTAAAATGAAAGACCTGTTGGAATTCAATTCATCCCACCCCAGGTCTGATTAAGAAATTGACTAATTAACACCTGTGTGCCAGTCTTGGCCAGAAAGAATCAAAGCAGACCAATGCCCTCAAACAGTGATTTAATTGCTACACTATTTCCCGTTCATTGTATCGCTGTACACAATCATATTCTATACAGCTTGGAATCCGAGACACAGCTGTTTGGACGGGGGTAGATTTTCCCTTGGGTGTGTGTAATGTGATGAGGTTCATTTGTTCCAAGTTGCAGTTTACAGTTCATATAATGCTGTGAAACCTTGAATCTAAGAAGTGCAACATCCCTTCTCCCGGGGTTTGATTTATGTAATTGATCACATCAGCCAACTGAGGACGGGAGCTCCAGGGGAGGCGCACAATTGGCTGAGGGAGGGTTAGGTCGGCCAGGGTGTCCTCTGCTCACTGCAGACCAGTGACCCCTGTGGTCTGTAGGGGCACCTGTGGGCTTGCCTGTAAGCTGCCCAGAGCTGCGTTGTCCTCCGACGCTGTAGCTCTGGGTGGCTGCATGGGGAGTCCGCAGTGTGTAAAAAAGCGTGCGGCTAACAGTACTTTGAAGGACAGTGTGTGTTCGTCTTCACCCCTCCCATGGGGGTGGTAGTGGCGAGCTGAGCCTAAAACTAATTGGACACTACTAAATTGGAGAGAAAATAATTAAAAAAAAAAAAAAAAAAACTAAATAAATACTACTAAATAAAAAAATAATAATAAATCACATGCGAAATTGCTTTGCTATTACTTAAAAGGAGAACATTCTAAAATGAAATGTTCTTAATTACTAAACACACTTAAGTGCTCAAGACAATTATTACTGGAGTGGTTTGGTCTAGTTTTGCATCACCTTTTAGTAAATTAACTGGAGTAAAGGCTTTGACAACATGTCATTGGTCTTTACAAAGGAAAAGACATTTCCCAGTGGAGTATTTCAAACACTTGGTTTACTACTGACCAGATTAATTTAATAGCTGTAGAAAACAAGCAGACCAAATCAGAAATCCAATCCCAGAGTGGTTAAAATTTGCCAGTCCAGAGAACCAAAAAGAGGGGATGTCTCAGCATGTTTACTGTAATCTATGCCAACTCATATCCATGCTGTTGGAAATCAAAAAGAGCAGAGAAAACGGTCTGCAAGAGAAAATACAGCGCTTGTGAAAGCGAAGCTTCTGATAACGTGCACAGCTGTTAATCTATTATTTATTGCCACTAAATATTTATTATGTAATAAAGGACACCAGAACATATTGCACAGCAGCACGCTAATCTTGTTCAAAGATATCCACTGGGCTTTAATGGGTCCTGAACACCTGCATCTACTTCAGTCAATACCGCTTTACAGACAGCTTTTAATAAGTACTGTACGGCTGTAGCTTTATATGCTCAGGTGAAAAGTATGATCTCTATAGGTATTTACTGTAATATGTTATCAACTGCAATGTATATAGTGTCTTTCATGCCATGGTACCTTTTAACCAACAATGCAGAATGATATTGGGGGGGCAATTTTATATAAATGGAGTGATTCTCTAAAAAACTATTTTAAATCAACTGAAAAGATGGGCAAAAACAAACAAGCAGGAGGTTTTTAGAAAGCACATAGTTAGTCTTGATGCATTGTTAGCAGATTAACTTTTTTTTATACACATACCGGCCAAGCATACCAAGACAATTAGAGAAAAACCTTTTCAGTTGCCTTCTCTCTTTTGTTGCCTTATAGCCTGGAATTAAAATGCATTATTTTATTTTTTTCATTTATCTACACATCCTACTCCACAACTTCCAAGTGAAAAAAATATTCTAGAAATTTGTAGAAAATTAATTAAATAAAAACTGAAATAGCTTACTTGGATAAGTGTCCACCCCCCTTTCTAATAGCAATCCTAAATTAGCTCAGGTGTAACCAAGCACCTTCAAAATCACACACCAAGTTAAAGTGGCCTCCACCTGTGTTACATTGTAGTGATAAATTCAGCAGTTCCTGTAGGTTCCCTCTGCTGGGTAGTGCATTTCAAAAGCAAAGACTCAACTGTGAGCACCAAGGCTCTGGGGAAAAAAGTTATTGAAAGGCACAGATCAGGGGATGGGTATAACATATATATATATATATTATATATATATATATATATATATATACACACACACACACACACACACACACACACACACACACACAGTACTGTGCAAAAGTTTTAGGCAGGTGTGAATAAATGCTGTAAAGTAAGAATGCTTTCAAAAATAGACATGTTAATAGATTATATTTATCAATTAACTAAATGCTAAGTGAGTGAACAGAAGAAAAATCTACATCAATTTCATATTTGGTGTGACCACCCTTTGCCTTCATAACACCATCAATTCTTCTAGGTACACTTGCACAAAGTCAGGGATTTTGTAGGCATATAGTCAGGTGTATGATTAAACAATTATACCAAACAGGTGCTAATGATCATCAGTTCAATATGTAGGTTGAAACACAATCATTAACTGAAACAGAAACAGCTGTGTAGGAGGAATAAAACTGGATGAGAAACAGCCAAACTCAGCTAACAAGGTGAGGTTGCTGAAGACAGTTTACTGTCAAAAGTCATACACCATGGCAAGAATGAGCACAGCAACAAGACACAAGGTAGTTATACTGCATCAGCAAGGTCTCTCCTAGGCAGAAATTTCAAGGCAGACAGGGGTTTCCAGATGTGCTGTCCAAGCTCTTTTGAAGAAGAACAAAGAAACGGGCAACGTTGAGGACCAGAGACTCTGTGGTCGGCCAAGGAAAGAAACTTAACTTACTTAGCAATCGGAAGATGTCCAGCAGTGCCATTCGCTCAGAACTGGCAGAAAACAGTGGGACCCTGGTACACCCATCTACTGTCTGGAGAAGTCTGGTCAGAAGTGGCCTTCATGGAAGACTTGCAGCCAAAAAGCCATACCTCCGACGTGAAAACAATGCTAAGTGACTCAACTATGCACGAAAACACAGAAACTAGGGTGCATAAAAATGGTAGCAGGTGCTCTGGACTGATGAGTTAATTTGAAATATTTGGCTGTAGCAGAAGGCAGTTTGTTCGCCGAAGGGCTGGAGAGCGGTACATGAATGAGTGTCTGCAGGCAACAGTGAAGCATGGTGGAGGTTTCTTGCAAGTTTGGGGCTGCATTTCTGCAAAGGGAGTTAGGGATTTGGTCAGAATCAATGGTCTCCTCAAATGCTGAGAAGTACAGGCAGATACTTATCCATCATGCAATACCATCAGGGAGGCATCCGATTGGCCCCAAATTTATTCTGCAGCATGACAACGACCCCAAACATACAGTGCAAGTCATTAAGAACTATCTTCAGCGTAAAGAAGAACAAGGAGTCCTGGAAGTGATGGTATGGCCCCCACAGAGCCCTGATCAACATCGAGTCTGTCTGGGATTACATGAAGAGAGAGAAGCAATTGAGGCTGCCTAAATCCACAGAAGAACCGTGGTTACTTCTCCAAGATGTTTGGGCCAACCTACCTGCCAATGCATTTTCTGCAAATGCAGCCATTCCAGGAAAGTAAGGCCCATCTTAATAAACATGCTGCTAAATGCAGCCATGTTACTGAGGTAAAATCACATGAACCTCAAGTGACCACAAATATTTGCACACATTGCTGACTAAAGCACTTTATCATTTGACTTGCATTCTGCAATTTTTGTGGCAAATAGTGTATGTGACTGCTGAGTAAGGCAATTTTTTTTTTTTTTTTTTTAATTTTCTGGAAGTTGCGAGCAGGACACTGTACGACTGCTCTCACAGCCTCCTGAGTTGGAGTTGTGTCCAATGAGGTAAAGCACTGCTAGAACTCTGTATATTCAAGGCATTCCCGAGCAACGAGCAGAACTGCAGACATCTCAGATACTGGCATGGGAAAAATCAACCTGTCCCAATTTTTATTATGAAAGCTTGTAACTGTTTTAGGGTATGCAAGAAAACAGCAAAAAGTCAGTATTTAACATTAGTTTTAACAGGGAGTCTTAAAAAGGAAAGCACAGTCACTATGTTTTAAGGAATAACACTGATAGTAGGGCTGCAATCAAGGGGTTCCAGTTGACCATACACTATTGTATATACATTGAACAAAAATATAAACGCAACATGCAACACTTTCAAAGATTTTACTGAGTTAAAGTTCATATAAGGAAATCAGTCAATTGAAATAAATTCCTTAGACCCTAATCTACGGATTTCACATAACTGGGAATACAGATATGCATCTGTTGGTCACAGACACCTTTTTTAAAAAAAAAAAAAAAAAAAAAAAAAGGTAGAGGCGTGGATCAGAAAACCAGTCAGTATCTGGTGTGACCACCATTTGCCTCATGCAGCACGACACATCTCCTTCGCATAGAGTTGATCAGGCTGTTGATTGTGGCCTGTAGAATGCTGTCACAGTCCTCTTCAATGGCTGTGCGAAGTTGCTGGATATTGGCGGGAACTGGAACACGCTGCCGTACACGTCGATCCAGAGCATCCCAAACACGCTCAATGGGTGACATGTCTGGTGAGTATGCAGGCCACGGAAGCACTGGGACACTTTCAGCATGAGGTGACATTGAAACATGAGGGGATGGTGGCAGATGAATGGCACGACAATGGGCCTCAGGATCTCGTCACGGTATCTCTATGCATTCAAACTGTCAGATAAAATGCAATTGTGTTAGTTTTCTGTAGCTTATGCCTGCCCATACCATAAACCCACTGCCACCATGGGGCACTCTGTTCACAACGTTGATATCAGCAGACTGCTTGCCCACACGATGCCATACACGCTGTCTGCCATCTTCCCGGTACAGTTGAAACTGGGATTCATCCTTGAAGAGCACACTTCTCCAGCGTACCAGTGGCCATCAAAGGTGAGCATTTGCCCACTGAAGTCGGTTATGACGCCGAACTGCAGTTAAGTCAAGACCCTGGTGAGGACGACAAGCACGCAGATGAGCTTTCCCCCCCCCCCCCCCCCGAGACGGTTTCTGACAGTTTGTGCAGAAATTCTTTGATTGTGCAAACCCACAGTTTCATCAGCTGTCCGGGTGGCTGGTTTCAGACGATCCCGCAGGTGAAGCAGCTGAATGTGGAGGTCCTGGGCTGGCGTGGTTACACGTGGTCTGCGGTTGTGAAGCTGGTTGGACATACTGCCAAATTCTCTAAAACGAATTTGGAGGCGGCTTATGGTAGAGAAATTAACATTTAATTCTCTGGCAACAGCTCTGGTGGACATTGCTGCAGTCAGCATGCCAATGGCACGCTCCCTCAAAACTTGAGACATCTGTGGTATTGTGTTGTGTGACAAAACTGCACATTTTAGAGTGGCCTTTTATTGTCCCCAGCACAAGGTGCACCTCTGTAATGATCATGCTGTTTAATCAGCTTCTTGATATGCCACACCTGTCATGTGAATGGATTATCTTGGCAAAGGAGAAATGTTCACTAACAGGGATGTAAACAACTTTGTGCACAAAATCTGAGAGAAATAAGCCTTTTGTGCATATGGAAAATTTCTGGGATCTTTTATTTCAGCTCATGAAACATGGGACCAACACTTTACATGTTGCATTTATATTTTTGTTCAGTGTAGGTCTCAAATGTGCAAACTGTATTTCCACACTCTTAGTAGCCAGTGAGATGCTTGACAGATTCCCTGGCAGGCTAAGGAAGCACACTTTCTTATACCTAGTATAGTACCAGGTGTCATTTTAAAAATGATATTTTTTGTGATGTCATAAGTTTTTCAAAACTGTACATTAAAAGCGCAATATATAGTGAAGGGAAGTATTTGGCAGCTACAAAACAACAGAACATTTGAGTTGGAATACCCGTCTTACATGAACTGTACTTGATATAGAACATTGGTAAGAAATATTCAGCCCTATTATGGCCCCTTTAGTTAAATTATTTATTTATTTTTTTCTCTTGCAATTGCTTACATAGTTGAAAGGCAGCTTGCTGCAGTTATGACATCCTGGTGATTGTTTAAAAGTTAAAAGCACCCCTGTGCCGCCAAAGGGCTCTCGAATATGTCCTGTCTCTGTATGCTGCCAGGATGCACGCTGTACAATAGAGAGAAAACACTATACTCTAAACTAGAACACATTTATTAAAACATTAAGACAATTGATGCCTGCCACATGTAGGAGAGATAACTTACCTGGTTTTTGAAGACGAGAGCCAAAACGCCACCCAAAAGTTCAAGAATCAGGCAAATTGTGAGAGTATACAGAAACTGAAGCAAAAAAAAAAAAAAAGACATTAATTATTTAAAATATAAAGCATGTCAACTTGGCAAAATTCATTAATTTAAAAGATATATCAAAACGTCAGGCTCAAAAAGGTAGTTGTTTCACTGTTTTCCTACAGGTTTGGCATGAATTATGAATTCCTTTGTATTTTACAGTAATGACACACTAGAACCATCCAACTGGAAATCTATTAGATCTTTAAGAATCTTGTGCAGTGTGGGTATAGCAGTGACACAGTTTAAACCAGTCACACTTAAAATGAAGAAACCTGCACTGTCATTTCTGATCCAATAGCAAATGTTCTGTCTTCATTTTTATAAATTAAATTATTTTAACATTCACACTCCCCCCCTCCCCCTCCCCCTCCCGCTTTGGTTTTCTTTAGTATGGTTTTTAGCCTTCAGCTTTGAGATGAAATGCAGTTGTTGCTATGTTGCACCTAAATTCATGTTTTTGTTTTTTTTCTTTTTTCTTTTAAATCTCTTGGTATATCCTGTCACAGTTGTTAAGATTGCATGTGCGTGTGGTAGTGTTGCCATCACCCCAGCAGTTTATGGTGTGTCAATGTTGTTTAGACTAGCAGTGCAGTGTGTATTTATAGCAAGGTCAGCTGCTGTATTTGTTCTAGAGCAGAGACTATGCCCGGAAGGCTGAAGAGACAGATGAACAAAATTCTACATTGTGTGAAGAAACAGAATATTTTACTAAAACCATGCACAATGCATTTCTGTGTTGTTAAAATTGTGTATTTAGTTTTGTTCTGCAAGCTAAAAATGACAGCTATGAAACAGGCCGATACTACGATTGTTGCAATTATAAGACCTTTCACGTCTTATTTGGGTTTTGCGGCTGCTAGGGGGCCTGATTTGGGAGTGTGCATTGGTCCCGAGACTCCTGAAGGAGTGTCCGTCGTTCTACACCCCAAGTTGTTTATTACGATTCCTGACATTTGTCATCTCACAATTATGTTATTTTAAACTCTGCTAGTACAGTAAAAAAACTATTTTAAGGATACAGTACATTTTAGGACGCAGGTGTAAAGGTTCATAACTTAAACTGTAGTGGCTGATGTCTCAGAGTTTAGATAATGGGACTCCAGTGAAGGGTCAACCAGACTCCCAGGCTTTCAGGGAATGAGCTATAAATATACAGTAGGCTGAAAGATTATTCATCATAGAACACAAAATAATTAACCCCTGACAAACAGGAATTAGGGGGTTAAATACAGTGGAGGTAAGGATTTTGTGCCAAAGGAGGCTCAGAGAAATCATATAAATCGGACTCAAAGCAAGCTATAAATGACTAACTGTCACTGCTAGGAGCTTGAACAGCAAGCATATAAAACGAACAGCAAAAACAGTGGAAAGTTTAATGTTAGTGACCTACTTCAGAAACATATTAGGTAACTCACAAGAAGAAAATAAAACCTATACTCAGCGCTCCAGATAAGGTTTTGGATCTGGGAGTAATGCATCCTCTAATTTTAGCACAGAGAGTAAAATGTATTTTCAGGAGGTAAAATGCAACATTACCTTGAAGTCATGAGTATGCTTGACATATACTGTACAATCTTGAATGGTAATGGGGTAGACATTAAAAAAAAAAAAGAGCCTTCCATTTGAACTGCAATGTACTTTGAACTACTGTACAACCACGCGCGTGTTCTAGAAGGTTCTTGATCGGCTCAGTGCATTTCTTTCAAGATATCACACAGACTGCAAATTAATTGTGTTACTTCTATTTTAACAATAAAATTCTTAAACTCAGTGAACATGTTAAAACGTTAGGTTACTTACAATAACCCTGGTTCACCGAAAAAGAAATGTCAACCATTATGAGTTGGAAATTGCCCCTCATGTCACATGACCCAAGCACATATTTAAAAAACTGCCCGACAGGCCCAGTGTGACGACGTGCCTGTTTCATTCTGGAACAATACGCTACGTCACACAGCAACCTTTGCCATTTGATTCTGTATGGCAATGAAGGGGAGCCAACGACCTCACAAATGAGGCCCCGAGGCCAGCTGTGGGCTAGGACATAGATTCCTAGAGGACCCACACCTCTCTGAACTGAGAACCACAGCGGGAAATGTGTGGACTCCTCGGAGGCAAACAGGTCAACTGCTGCACTGCCAAACCTGTGCCAAATCATGGCAACCACCTGGGGATGCAGGCGCCACACGGCGTGCCGAGGTGCCCCCCCTCAACAGCAGGTCTTCTGCCTGGTTCAAAATTCCCAGCATGTGGACTGTCCTGATGGACAGAAAAAGCAGTTGAGCCCAGATGAGCAACTGGAACGTCGCGTGGTGCAACCCTGGGGACCGTTGCCCCCCCCCTGGCAATTGACATATGCAACGACAGTGGTATTTACCTTGCGCACTAGTACATGCCTGCATGCAGCACTGACTGAAAATGGTGCAGGGCCAGGTGCGCTGCCCTCAGTTCTAGTGCATTGGTGTGGACGGACTGACACATGCCAATCCAAACTCCATGGGTCCCCCGGCCGTTCCAAACTGCCCCCCAGCCTTGGTTGGAGGCATCAATGGTCAGCACTTCTCTCTGGTATTTCACACCTATAGTTACTCCTTTGCTGAGGTGGCGAGGATTTTTCCCCCACCAGCTCAGGGCACGCCAGCATGACAGAGACACAATCAGGCAGCAGTGTCTGTATCGGGCAAGGTCAACTACTTGGACATTGCGATATGCCTGCAAGGGGTGCTTATTAAGGAGACCGAGCTGCAGGGAGCTGTTCTCCAGATTGAGCGTGAGCCCCAGCCGGGTAAGATGCTCCATCACTAGAGCCGCAGGGGTGCCAGAATTGCACCCACATACTTGTAATGGCAGAACACGTACATACTGCCCCCAAAGGCGAAGCAGAAGTACTTTGTGGCCAAGACGTATCGGTGACGTGGAAGTACGCATCCCGGAGGTCCACGGTCGCAAACCAGTCACCCGGCCAGACTGATTGGAGAATGTGACAGGTAGTTAGCACCTTGAACTTCCTCTCCTTCAGGAGTATATTCAGGCCTGAGTCCATTGTCCTGCTTTGGTACCAGAAAATACCTTGAGTAAAAACCCTCCTGTTTACATGGAGGTTCTGTATAAAGTGTCCAATTCTTGCGTGAAGACAGAGGCCTGTGCGCGGTCAGACAAAGTGTTCACAAGCTCCTGGAAGGGAGGAGGTCCAGCTCAAAACTGGTGGTCCATTGCCTCCATGCCAGAAGGTGGTGGTGGCTGAACGGATGCAGGGCCTGAGGTCAGAGCCCGTCAGGGTTGTTGCTGCTTTTCCTGAGCTGTGATCAGATGGTACTGCCTCTGTTGAGGGCGCTGCTGGGGTCTCTGCCGGGCACTGCCCGCCGCTGCAGAGGGTCAGTGGTGGGGGTACTGCTTGCTTGGCCCAGGTGGAGCAGCCACCGGCATAGTGCTCAAAATGGTCTGTGTTTCAGCAGCTCTGGATCTCCATCGCTTTTGCCCATAGTGCTGGTTGTGTGGGACACTGCAGCAGCTCTGCAAGCTGCTTTGACGACTCCCTCGCAAGGTGAGACCGCTGCAGCATCTCTTCCACGGCTGGCCCGAAGGTGTAGCCGGGGGAGATGGGAGCGTTGAGCAGGTTCGCTTTGTCCGCATTTGGGACCCTGGCCTGGGAGAGGCAAAGCTGGCGATGCACAACCACAAGGGTTCTATGCGGAGCAGGTGGTCATTCACCAGCCTCAGCTCATTAATAATATGAGGAAGGCTGGGCAGACAAGTCCTACAGCAGCTGTGATTGGTGCAGTCAGCAGACCAGCTGTGTTTGCTAGTCTTGCTGTCAGTGCCCCCATGCTGTAGCCCTAAGTGCATCTCAGTGACCCTACACTATTTATTTGGGCAGGAGAAGTCACAGAACAGCATTGAAATAGTCAGTGTCTGCACTAAGGCAGCCAATGCAGAATCAACGAGCATGAAATGCTGGAGCCCCATTTGCGCCCGTAAGGCTGACACCTGCACTGGGCGAGTGCCTGTGTTTCTTCGCTTTCTTGGTCTTGTGCTCCAGAGAGTGAGACACAGACAGAGCACTGAGGCTCGCAGACTGCTCATGCGAGTGTGTCTGCAAAGGCCTTGGACAGCCAGAGGAGGAGGAAGAGGAAGGACCTTCAGCACGGCCTGCCCTCTTAGCTCTGGACCTCTTAAACTGGCGCACACAGCACAAAAGGTGGAATCTGCCAGCGCTTGCCGGGCATGATCGGTGCCCAGGCATTGGACACACAAATTGTGGCCACAAGACAGGGCAAGACACTGGTACTATGCATGGGAGTGCCAAGTGTCGAGGTGTACCAAGCACAGGGACACTGAGGAAGTGCACCGGGATGCACGGGAATGCTATGCATGGGAGTGTTGTGTACGGGGGCTATGCACCGGGTTAATGCTGCCGAAGGCATCGAGGTTGCTATGCACAGCAGTACAATGCACGGCAGTGCTATGTACTACTGAAAAAGGCCCAAAGCGCTATGCTCGAAGTGCTATGCACCGGGTTAATGTGCTATAAAGCTGCCGACCCACAGCTATGAGGTGCGGCACACTAAAACAACTGTAGCCAGTTTGAAGTTAGGAACAGTATTTTAATTTAATTTTTTTTTTGAAAAACCCAAAAACAAAGCACAACACGCGAACGCAGACCAGAAACCAAGATAAAACAACCTGTGGAGGATAAAATCCAAAACGGACAAGGCTGGAAACAGCAGCCGCCACTTTCCAGCCGCCTAAACCACACGGCTGTGTGATTTAGACTATAAGAGAAACTACCGTTGCATCCAAAGGAAGGGGCAAGCCGACTTCCGAGAAGGAATAGCGAGGTACTTCTATACTAAAAACAAACAGTCTCCGAAGAGAAAGAGATTCTCACGAAAACAGAGAAAGTGAAGATTACTCAGATTGGAGAGGAATCAAATGCGAAGGTTGCTGTGTAACATGGCGTCTTGTCCCAGAAACAGACACGTGGTCACACCGGGCCTATCAGGCAGCTTTTCAAATAGGTGCTCAGGTCATTTCCCAACTCGTGATGGTTGACATTTTGAGATTGAAAGGGAACTTTAATATACAGCCACACACACATAAAATAATGAAACGCATTAATAAGTTATAAAAACAGGTTTGTTTAATAATATAGCCACCTTTTCTTAGAGTTTGCCTCTGACGACGGTTCCAGTTGGATTTGTAGCTGCAGCGGGGTGTTTACGCTTCAACCGGTTAGCTTTTAATTTTTCCTATTCTTACTGTGATTGGCTGCAAAAACACCAGGGCTAGGCAGATATTGGATAATGTTGGTTAGGTTGGTTTTTCTGGTGTACAGTTTCCTAGTAACTGAAGACATTATATTCTGGGAGATGTAGTTGTTAGTGGAAGTTTTAGGGGAGGCGTGAGTGGAAACAGACAAACTGTGCAGCAAAATTGCTATGTATATTTTTATTTCAGATTTTAATGTGTAAAAAATGGCACGTATACAGCTTATCTGGACAGCTGCCTATACTACACAACCAATTTTACCACTTTTCCTAATAACTACCTTCCAAGAATTGAGAATAAAAAAAAAAAAAAAAGTCTAAATTTCCAGAGATTCTGATACTCTAACTTGTATTAATAAATGTCTTAACCATGTTTCATCAAAATTGGTTAGCTTGATAGACAAAACCCAGGGTCTAAAGGACTATGAAGATAGGCTGAAGAACTGAAACTATTTAGCCTGGATTGACTGAAGTCTTTAAAATCGTAAAAGGAGTTGACATAGTTAATCCGAATCAATAGTTTAAGTGCAGCACAGAAACCAGGACCAGAGGACACAGTTGGAAATTAAGTGAAGATTGACTTAGGACAGAGGGAAGGAGATACTTTTTGAAATCAGTGGTGAGGGTATGGAACAGGTTACCTAATGTTGCTTTAAAATCCAACTCTGAGATCAATCAGCTACGAGACAAGCAGACTGTAATTCTTTAATGTTCTTATGTACAAGACATACAGAAATTCCATCACCTGTGGGAGGATAAATCATGAAAACCATGATATTAACACAAACTAATTCCAAAGAGTTTAATAAATTTCGATATAGCTGTTTTGTTTTGGGTGAATCAGTCATTAATCAGTCATGGGATTCCCTTTGTGAAAGGGGGGGGGGGGGGGGGGGTGCTTGCACAGTGTATATTACATTGTCGGAAAAACTAGAAAAGATTTGTTTTATTTGGAGAAAATAGGGGATATTCAGCATTGTGTAACCCTAATAGAATAGCTATATACTTGCTACTATACTTTGTCATATCCTGATTATGTTCCTGTACTTTGATTTCACATTCATCTTTTCATGTTCAAAAAAATAACCAAAAATGGCTACATTATGTTGAAATACACATTGGTTTCATTTTAACATCACTGGTCTCCCATTTTCTAAAACACAAAAGCTACACCTAATTCCAGCTAAGCCATAGATTCCACTCTTAACAGGCTCTTAACCTGTACCAAAGCACATCACATTCTCAGTCAACAAAACAGACTTAAATTGTCATAGACTTTCTATAATTGTAGTGCTGGTTTTGTGCAAAATGATAGTATTTGAGAGATTACCTTTAATTAAATCAGCCTATTACCTCTTAGATGTAACCTTGACCAAAATTCAAAGAATAGTGTGTAGAACAGTGTTCCCTCTAAGCTTTTTAGATACTGAGAAACTTGCCCTTTTGATTGAGAAAGTGTAAATTATCAGTGAGAAACCTTCAGCCACACATTAACCCTTTTAATATATTTTGTTGCATTATACGATTTTAAAACAATATTCCAACACAAGTATCTCAACAATTTTACAATTTACTTTTAATTTAAAGAAAACATTTATTGCGGCTCTACCTCTGATTTTGAATCATCCTCTGATCCTATGCAGCCCTGTCGGTTGTTATCATAGATATAGACTGCATGCTTAACTAGTGGCCTGCATAAAATTGCTTTACTACTGTATAAAACACTGGCGTCTGCACTGCCTTCACTTGTAACCATCTTTAGGGCCACTAATTTCCATTCTTGGGAATACCAACTTCCTGTTGGTAGTTAAAATAAGTAAATTTAATAAATATTATACCACATTTTTTTTCAATCTGACTCTTGTTGCCCATTTTAATGTAAACACATAATTAATCCTCTCAATTGCTTCTTTCCTAATTCTACAATGTTATTTGCAAGATTTAAAAAGAGTTGCATCTTCCTTTAAGGATTGGATAGCTAGAAAAATAGTTTTGAGCTCATTTTGTCATCGTCATAAAATATAATTCAGTTAAACAGCCACTGTTTAAAATTGCTAATTATAGCTTCATTAAAGGCAGGTAGCGCGGAAAGAAATAAGCTGAACAATAATGAAATATGCAATTAAATTTAACTTACTTTGAGCGCAGTAGCTTAGGTCTTAATTTTTCAGCATGGAAGAATGCAGCGCTTTGCCATTGTTGCGGTCTTATTTGCTTTCTTATTATCTACGTGTTTATGACTGGAATTATGATATTTAATGGTATTGACTCGTACATGATCACACGAATTACAGCAAAACTTTAAGAATACTTTCCATCCCCTCACCACTCTCTGTGTAATGTCTATTTCCAGTTAATTTCCAATTGTACCCACTGGCCCTGGTTTCTGTGATAAGCTTAATAGTATTGGGAAGCATTAACTTTGTCAGCTTCTAAAGACTTTAAATCATATCCCCATAATTCCTCTTTGTTCAAGGCTAAATGGATTCAAATCGTTCAGCCTACTTTATATTCATAACTCATTCTCTGAAGCCCTGAGAGAGTCTGGTCAACCTTTCGTTGCACTTGCCACTATCTAAACTCAGACATCAGTCACTGCTGTACATTTATTAAGTTATGAACAAGTACACTTCTTTCCTAAAATGCACTATATCTTTAAAATAGGCTTTCACTGTACTAGCAGTCTAAAACAACAAAATTGTGAGAAGACAAAATGTCAGGAATCGTAATAAACAACTTGGGATGTAGAATGACAGACACGCCTTCAGGAGTCTTGGGACCCATACACACTCCCAAATCAGGTCCTTCAGCAGCAGCAAAACCCAAAGTGTGCATGGCTAAGACAACATTGTGCTGGTCAGTTTAGACTGCTTGCCATTCTGAAAAAGTGACAGTGTAATTTTTTGAAGAATTATTACTTTTATTTTACCCCCCCCCCCCCCCCCCAATATACCATTTCCTAGCTCAGATTCAATATTGGGTTTTTAAGAAGTGCACTTAACAACAGCAATCATTGAACATGTAATTCTGCCAAACCAATGGCATATAAAAATGTGCAAACCCACTAATTACAAAACATCTTGACTGGTTTTCTAGGAATCTAACAATGTGTATTTTTCGTCATACTATGTAATATATTGGGTTCCTTTAAAACAAACCCCTTTTTAATATTATTGACCAGTGCTTATGTGACCGCTTACATGTGGGTGTACATTCCTGCTACAGTAGTCAGAGTCTGGAGATTCAGTTTCACAATTGGCACTATTTTGGTCAATTCTGTTGGGTTAGCCAAAACCATGGGTGTTTAACCCTACTGTCCAATAGGGTCATTCAATAGCCTTTTAAACTATTTATTAAAAGTATATAATTATATGCTAGGGTTTGGACACTTGTTATTTACTCTTTTCAAACACCTTGCATATTAAATATCTTGATTTATATAATAAGGGTAGAGAGATTTTGCATCAAATAACCTTTTCATATTGAATGCTGTTGAGTAAATATGTTCTTTGTCACAGGATCTCATTTTGGAATCTATCTAGTATTCATTCAAATAAAACAGCTGACTGGTATTGCAAAATTAAACCCAGTATTGGGTATGGTCATTTATAATGCATATAATGAGGGAAGGAAGGCTGGTAAAACATACTTCAAAGTTCACTTCACTCTCATCCACCTCTTTAAAAAAGGTATTTCTAGTCTCCCGTTACCACAAGAGCATTTCCTTGTAGGTCGGGGAGTACATGTGAAAATGTGACGACAATCAGATGATTGAAGTGCTAAAGAAAGCACTGACAAAAACACATTGAAAAACAAACTCCCAGCTTTAGAAGGTGTCCTGCAGGTTGTTAATCAATTCAGTCATTAATATGCCACACAATTGGTGCAGAGAAGTAGGAAGAGGATGGTAATGCCATATGTTTTAGTCAGATTCATCCCAACTATGCTCAACTGGATTGAGATCTGGGGATTGTGGTGGCTCTGGAATGGAAGATGCCTGAAGTCTCAGTCATGTTCCTCATATCATCTGCACACAATTCTGGCATGGTGGGTAGTTGCATTGTCTTGAAAGTAGTCATCAGCACCAGGGTACAACTGCAGCATTGTTAGGTGGACTTGATCCAGAACAATGCTTTTAAACAATAGCATTAAATTTAGCCTACAAGTAAATCAAGGGACCCACAACCAGGCAGGTCAAAATAAAAGTAGCCAGATTTATTTGGCATTAATCAAAAAGACGACTTACCCTTATAAAAATTTCCCCATAGTAAATGCACAGCAAAGTGTAATAAAGCATAGTAAAAGCATAGGTAAGCATTGAAAATAGCAAGGCATTGTAAAACATTAATAAACATGGCAAACTAGAGTAAACTATGGTAAATGCATAGTATAACCATGGGAGAAGCATGGTAAGACTGCAAAAACACCATGGCAAACTTTTATAAGGGCTACATCATTCATTTGGTAGTTATCAATGTAAATGGAAGCCATTACTCACCACCTGAAGAAGGCACAGGTTGTCCCGCAGTGAAGACAGCACCCCGATGAAGGACACTATGAACATGATGATGCCCAGCAAGATCAGGAGGATGGCTGGAGCTAGGAAAGCCCCCTCGAGGGTCTTGTACTTCTGCCTTTCAACCTCTGCATAGATCCCAATGGCAAGGATAAAACCTCCTATCAACTGGAAGACAAGACATTGTAAATGTGAGATGCACTTCTAAGAAAAGTGTATCCAGAACTACATCATATTGATTTAATTAAACACATTTTCAAATAGTTTACTGTACTCCGGATCTCCGTTAACAGCTGTTAATGTTGCAAAACTAAAACCAAACCACTAAGTTATGTAATTGAAGTTCTCTTGGATTTATAGCATTCACTTTTCTCTCTCTGAAAAAAAAAAAAAATAGGATAACATTAAATTATTTGAAATCATTACTTTAAGTGGCCAGCTACAGACGCTCCAAGTTTAATAGGTTGTACTCCGGTTGATTAATCTATCCCATATTGAATTGTCCTGCTTTGCATCTCAAGCTGGTAGTTGTGAAGTCTGAGATAAACAGCAAGAAAAATCCATGTCATAGACTCATCTACCACACTGTGGCTTTCTGTACAGTGAATCCTTGTGGCAAAGAGGTTGATAGTGTGCAGGTTATTAAAGAAGAGACAATTGCAATCCAGGTGAAAAGGTTTTATTTATTTATTAAGTCCAGTGGCTGATGGCAAAATAAAAAAAATAGTAATTTATAATCCCTGTGTTGCCCTGTAAATAATAATCCTGTTTCTTATAGACAAGTGTCTGTATTTTCCTGTATTTAAAAAGGGCCAGTATACAAGACATTGGAAAAACTACTGTACATTACACTAGGTTTCAACTTTTGAAACCACAATTCTACAGTATTATTCCAAATATTCTCTCTCTTTCTCAGTGCATTGAACAACTACATTCTCAGTGCAACTTCAAAAGACACAAGGGACACTACAATATTGGCATGGAACAAAATAAAATCGCCAAGTGTATTTATTTTCTGGGGTTGTAAATTATGAACCAGTATCACACTTCTCCATATGATAAAAATTACAATACGACCTACAGGCAAAGAAAACCTCAAGGAAGACTTACGTCCCTTCTAGTCTTCAGCAAAAACAATCTGTGATCTAACCATAACTTGACCAGCAAAACACTAGCTAGTACTGCTGTCTTCTTTTATTTTTAATAAACTCCAGTAGGCTCACAGACAGCTGAGCTCAAGCCCTGCCCAGGGGATGAAGCAGGGACATATTTCCTTATTCTTTAAGCAGTGAAAATAGAGAATCTGTTACAGACTAGGAGTTTCAGATATCTGCAAGACTTCTTACCTTTTCAACCTTCTCTCTACCACCCTAGCCCAAGAGATGCTACTATTATCCAATTCATTGATTATTGGTCACCATGCTTTAATTTATTGTACAGCTACTTGCTTTAGTGCTGTGGCAGAGTTTTCCGCCCCTTTATGTTTATAAGTGTTTTCTGTGGGGTGTTACTGTTGGTGTTTATGTATAAAATACACGGGATATAAATACGGGTTACGAGCACGAGTGTTTAAAATGTATATTTGTATTTAGGCACGAGGATTGCATAGCGCTTCACGTGTGGGTAAAACAACATGTGAGCACGGGGAATTGCACTTTAATTCACATGCAGTTGTACAGAGACAACAATTGAATGATTGATTAGCAATTGAGTCTCGGTACAGCTGCATAAAAGTTGCATGTTTTCACGCTCTCGGGGTTGTGTGTTCGGGAAGTGGAGAATGGGTGAGAGAGAGAGAGAGAGAGGAGAGAGAGAGCAATTTAAATATAAACAAATGCTACTCGTCCGAGAGGACTCGCACAATACTTGTTGGGTTCATCCACTTTGTTTGTCTATTTACTTTGGCCAACGCGCCCTTTATTTTCAGGTCGTGCGTTTTGTTTAAATCTTTCGTTTATTATTATTATTTACAATAAAACTCACGCCATTCATCAGTGTTTGGATTCTATTTCTGGTCTGACGTCACCCCTGCAAAGCCACCCTGTTCACAGGGCCCCATTTGGGTAGCCTGACATAGCAAGCTACCCAGTAATGCTGGTACAGTAAACTAAAGCAACATCTTTCATTTGTATTTGTTTTTGGCAGAACCAAATGAAAAAAAATAGTAGGTATTCTTGCTTTTGATTAATCAATAATGCTCGATGCATAGATTCTATTACCATGTACAATAATATGCACATGTATTAGAAAACTGGTTGGTGTAAGATCTTTAGTTGTAAAACAAAGTTTTATGTAAAAAAAAAAAAAAAAAAAAAAAAGGAAAAAAAAAAAATCAAAAGTATTAAGATTCACTTTAGATAGCCACAATGTAGAAGTGCATGCCACTGCATCTAGGTAAGCCAATAACAAGACCTAAAAAGGGCCATTTTATTTTCATACCTCTTAATAAACCCACACATGACTACATACATTCTGCACCATGAGATCAATTATTTCAGGTGAAAGTGGCTTCCAAGCAATCTTCCCCCATTAAACTAATGGAAGGATAATCTGGCATCTTACAGATTTTAACACAAAATTACCACCAATGTGCTGCTGGTTTTCTGTTTACCATTAGAACAAAGAGTAACTTGGAATGGATGCAATACTAGGGACAAGATCTTCACCGGAACGACTTTCCCTAGTCCCCCCTCCAAGATAATGAGCGAGAAAAAAAAAAAAATCAAAACTATGAATTTGTATACAAAGTTAACACATAAAACAGGAATATGCAGGTGCAAGAGACAGCTACATTAACAAGAGATTAAAATGTTAGGTACAAAGCCTCCCTTGAAGGCAAATTTTATATTGAATCCTTGATTCTCATGAGACACCCAACCCACCTCTTCACTGAACTTTTCAGAAATGAATCCAGAAACCACAATGAATTGGTAAAATGTTCAAAAGCTAGAGAATAAGATCCTCCAGGCGTCAGCACTTTAACATGCAGCAAAGTGCTTGCATTTCTAAATTATAAAATCAAACATATTAAAACAACAAATTCCAATACTAATACTAAAATGCTGCCCTGCAGAAACTGACTCGCCCTTTATAGGTTGGGGCTCCCATTAGCCTCATAATGACATACTACTGGCACTTTCATTCTCATAATGTGGAACACAAATTGCAGTCTCTAACAGCATGGCTCCCGACTAGAGTGTTGCAAAGGGCTTTTTGCCCTGAACCTATATGCCGATTCACCCACCCTCAATAAAAAAAAAAAAAAAAAAAAAAAGACTTTGAAGAATGTGACTAAAGATGTGTTTACAGTATATTAATATAATTACTTCTCTAATTTTGATTCATATTGAATTGTTTCCAACATTCTGAAAAAACTCTTCATAGGTTATGCTGACAAATTAAACAGTAACTTCATGGATGTAACAAACAGAATCTCATCAGCTGCTGATTAATAAATATTAATAAAGTAAAGCTGTCAGATTAAAATGAGGCAACCTTCCTTTTAACTAATTAAGCTTATGTTACAGTGATTAGAGTTGGTGTAGTCTGGTGTGCAGTTTCATCCATCATTTGCCTAGAAAAAGACTTTACAAACTGCCTCTAGCATCCAACTATACTTTCCTGTTCTGAAGAAAAGGTAAAATACCATGGACAATTAAAGCAGTCACTAAAACACTCCAAATTGGGACTTACCTCAAAAAGCCCCAAACTACAACACAATACAGCGGTGGCGAGGTACCTTTAAGAAACATTCTGAATGAACGTGTTGAAACATATTTCAAACCAATTAGCAATCCCATAATAGAAGCCTGGTGAGGCATCTTTGAAGCTCTGCGTTTGATCTGAAAACAAGCATTCTAACTGGTTGATGTAGTGACATCTGTTAGTAAATAATACATTGCATTACATTACATAGGTGTAAGCTAAGGATACCAAGATAATGTATGTATGTGTTTTGCTATAAATGTTAAAGGGATTATAAAAATGTACTTTTACCTCAGAATGTACTATTGAGTGTTTGAAGTACCAAAGGACTCAAATAAATGTTGATGTAGATAAGGTCACTGGAGCTAGGGGGTATTCTAGGAATCTATTAGCAGGGTGCTAAGGAACATTCAGGGATGGAAAAGGATAAAATATGCCATCTGCAACAAAACCTTACATCTAATGAAAGTACCATTCGCGTTCCAAATGTCATACCTTTCAGAATTAGCCATTAGCAAAACAGAAATGCAGCGGTGGCTGGTTGGAACAGGATTATAAAATCATAATTAAGATGTGAAGCAATCACCATAAAGGATTTGTCAATAAGTCTGGCACATCTACCTTTGTGCATGCGTTACGGTAAATGTGGTCAATATTTACCAAATAAGGTGGTAAATGTCAAAACTTAAGAAATAGATTGCTTTTCAGACATTTACCAGTTAATCCTACGTTTTACCGAAGCTTATTGATAAATGCAGGTATATTAATTGAACAATGCAGTTATTCCTGCACATAAATTGTCAATTAACACAATAATCATTAAAATGTCAAAGAATATTTATTTCTGCATACACATTTTCCATGGACAAAAAAACATTGATGTCAAATAGATATTTCTGCATACAAACATGCCATTAACAGAAAACATGTCGACTACCAGTAAATCTTAAGAATTGCCACAATTCAGACTCTTACCATGCCATATGGACGTGATACCATGCATACAACACACAGCATAGTTCTAATGTTCTTAAAACAATAACATTTTGTCTACCAGTTATTTAATATTTGTTTTTTGTGATTTAAAATCATTTCAAAACTGTGTTCAGGGAGTCTCCTATTAATATATTTTTGCGGTCCTCTAGTTCAAACTGCACAAGCCGGTAGCTCTTTAAATAATAAGGAAACACCCTACACATGGTGTATATAAGAAGAGTTGTGTGAAACAGTTTTGTCAAAATTGCAGTTCTCTCTCTCCCTCAGTAAGCTACAGCTACAATTTTTTCAATTAAAAGTAGAAGCTCACAGCTGCTGTGTCTAACAACCACATTTTAATGTTACACTGGGATACCATTCCTTTGTGTCTGTTCACTACACTCCAGATAGCAGTTCACAATAAGTCCAGTTCACTCAAGGGTAGTTTAAGCTATACGGAAGTTTGTTCCTCCATTGAAACTTGCAAGCCAATTTGGCATGCCTCCTGCTACAGGTAGCAGCAGGAGATTATAAAAGGACATCCTGAAATTCAGGTAGCAAAACAGATCCAATCTGTATGACACCCACGATCGAGTTTAACCTTGGGAATCCTGTACAGAGTATGAAGACAGTATCTCAAGAGTGAGGTCATGAGGAAACCAAAGTCAAATGACCCTTACATGGCAACTTTCTTAGGTTGTTGGTCAAAGTGAAGGGTTCTGTTAGGTTAATTGAATTATCGAATCAGTTCAATACCAACTTGTTTCCAGCCCTTCTAGAATAGTATTTACATTACTTTTATTGAACAAGCTGCAATTCCATACCACAGTTGTATTTGATATTAAAGGGTTCAATGTATGCCAAACTGATTAACTAGCCAGTCCCTGCACTAGTTATATTGGTTATCTGAATGGTAAACAATCATCCTATTATTTTAATTAATTATCACAAGAACAGCAAAAGACTATGCCCTGCTTCAGTCATGAAGATCGCCTGGTTACTATCGGCATGATTGCAGGCGGTCTGTCAGCAAGAGAAGTTGCCTGGAGAATGAGATGTTCTACTTCAACAAATAGCAGGCTAGTGATGGAAAGGCCACGTCCTTGAAGGCAGAGGGTCACCACACCAGCCCAGTACCATGGCATCCGACTGATCCATCTGTGTAATGGTTTTCAGACTGCAGTGGCTATAGCACGAGAAATTTCAGGAAGGTGATTTGTACGCTCGGAGGCTGTGTGCTAGGATTACAACTGCATGACTTCAAGAAAAAAAAAACCATAGAGGTCTTGCCGTGGCCAGCTTTTTCTCCTGACCTGTCTAATAGAACATCTGTGGGACTAAATCGCCAGTGCCATCCACAGGAGACAACCGTGACCAGCCAACCTTCACCAGCTGGCTGCTGCTTCATAGGAAGAGTGATGGAACATCCCACAGCAGGCTGATCAGGTCTGTGCATCAACGCTTCCAGGATTGTGTTAATGCTCAGGGAGGTCATACCCGATACTAACTTACAGTGTGTCATGTTTCATAATGAAAACTTGATGATGATTCTTTGGTCTGTATTTTTGTTCACAATTTCTGTGATTGTTTGATAGCTATGTTTAAAATATTTGATCCAATCCATTAAACCCCAGCACTGCATTTCTTTTGTTCATCAGTGGATAGACAGACAGACAAGTAGGTAGGTTGGTTATGTTTCTGTGAGTTTTATGAAGCCATGTATTGTGTGTGAAACTGGCAGCTCGGTCTAAAACCGCTGTATTTTAAAAGTATACATTATTTTTGTTTAAACTGTTTGTTTGGCCTTTGTGCTTGTTTATTTGTGTTTCATCTGTGTTATTCATTTACTTTTGATTAAACAAGTGCATTTAAACCTGCAGCGTCCTTGTGTCAGAGTCTCCTTCCTAGTAGAAACAGCTTGCCAGACTGTCCTGTCACACATCCCCAGGGTCCAGCCTCGGTAGTACGCATATAAAAAACACCGATCCAGCCACTGCACACGAGGTTCAGATCAGATAAGAAGAACTGATGCAAGCTCTTATAGCTTATGAGAAGATTTTGTAAATTGAACAGGAAACTTCCACATCAGAAATAATTAGATAAATGTGTAAACTCACTTTGACAGGAAATTCTAAATTACTTATAGCAGACAAGGATCTATGTCACATACACATGGTTCCAACATTGTTAATTCACACTCTGAACCCATTAAATAAATAACATAAAATAAAAATTGATCACAGATTTCAGTGTGAACATTTTTACTCAACCTGCACACCACACAGCTGTATCTTTACCAGGCATGCTCGGGGATCCAAAGTGTGATGTGCACAGAATAGACCTCAAAACCAGTAATGCAGAATCCCCTCAGTCTGGAGCATTGATTGAGTTTCAGCAAAGAAAACAGTAGCCAATGCACCATAGTATTAAATGTATCTATACTACTGTAACCAGCCCCATTCTAAAAACTTTGTGAGACATGATGAGCAGACTCCAAGGTGGTCTGGCCCAAGCCATGCAAATAGAGGTAGTGAACTGTGATCAATGCTCCCTACCACTACTCTGACATCCAATTTAAAACCACGCCTGCAGGACATGGTGGAAAACTAAAACAAATGGCATGCTTAACCAGTCTGTCAGCTGTTACAACATTTAAAACAGTATGAGATTGGCTTTGGCAAGAAGACTCATGAAAACAGAATTTAGATGACACAGATGGCAAGTCATCATACTGTATGCAACTCACAACAGCGGACCAAGCAGTGCCCTCCAGGTATATCAAGCAAGACAATAAATGAAGAATGTCTACTGTAGCAACTTCCAACTCACTCAGCTAAAATCAATTATAAAAAAAAAGAGGATTTATGAGTCCAATGTATTAAAATGGAAAGACTTCCATAGTCAGCTTTTGTTTCCAGATAGTATTGCTAACACTTTGACATTCCAATGTATCTAGAGGCCTGTACAGTGTCAAAGCTATTCAACTAATTTACAGTTAGTCATACTGTTTTGCAAGGCGTGACAATGGTTCCCAAGCCAAACCTTCAATACAGAAGCCACAGCTGTAAACTCCAAATCAGAGTGATCAGTATGATGATTTAACCCCCCCCAACGTGCTGGTAAAGGGTGCTAATCCACTGTCTGAACAAAAGCATAATAAACATTTCCCAGTAGAAAATTCCTTGAAATAAATCACTGTAAAAATATACAGTAGCATAGTGGTTGCAGTAAAGCCAATCTTACACATCTAGTTAATTTGTAAAAAAAATTAGAAGAAACTGCAGTTTTATAGCACTACTGTACGACAGAGTATGACTGACCCACATGGCCGGGGTAAATTAAAACTGGATGCATTTCTATCAGGGAGTCACTGCTGTTTATTAACCTGTGGAAAAGGGTATATTTTTTTGCTGAATAGAGACTATTTTTTTCTGCGACTTGATGCTTATACCAGCGGATCGTACTGTATAGTGTTTCAACTGGTTATTTAGTGGGTTTTTTTCAGTTTTTGATTTCACTGCATGTACTGTAGAAACTACACATTGGTTTCATATGGGTATTTGGTTAATTGGTCAGCTTGAGATTCAGTAAATGGTTCCCTGCTACACATTAGAAACGTCAAAACTTGTATCCAACTATTAGAAAGTTGCACTTCAGAGTACTACCACAGAACATTCAACCTAGCTTTAAACAATTTCAATAGATTTTAAAAATGCCTCTGTTTACTAGTATCTAATCCCAAAAACAACATGATTATATGGTATTTCCTTGGTAATTGACAGTGTCTACTGTATGTGCAAGTAGATGACCATGGAACATTCCATTAGAATGTCTAGCTTTTAAAAAAATGAAACAAGGAAAGTAATACAATGAAAAGGTAAATCAATCTGTAAACTAAAGAAATATAAAAAAAAAAAAAACAAGGCCCTGCTTACTAGATTTTAACTGCAATAAAACTCTGATTATAGGGGATTATCTGAACAGTAGATAGCAATGCCCTCAATCAGTTTGCAATGTCTTAATGAACTGAAGCATTGCTATCATCCACCTGTGAATAGGCGTTGGCAGAAGTAAATGTATACTAATGTATGGGACTTCATTTACTCAACATCTGGTAATAGAGTGGTATTAAAACAAATCCATATGTTGTCAGTTTTATTAAAGAATACATTGATTTTAATGTAAGCATGATAAGCATAATAAAATATCAACCCGTAGAAGCTGTATTGTAGGTTTGAACAATAGACAGAAACTGCAATGGTCTTATCGTTTAAAAACGATAGAAACTAAATGCTAAACTAAATATCCTTTCAGCTATTATAAATGGTTCCAACTCAGAGAAAAAAAAAATGAAAGTAATCTTTAACAAAGATTAAGATGTTCATTTTTTAAAGATTATTCTGAAATGTGCCAGCCAAGTCTCAAGGCCTTCATATAAGCGCCACTGCAAATGCCTCCTACTCTGCAGGGAATGGCAGTGAGGAGCCAACCCGTCACACACAAAACAAAGCAAAGTCTATTCATTAGCATATCGCATCTATTACAGCTGGATTTACTGGCTGCACAACACAATATACCTCCATAATCTACAATCCCTGTTTTGTGTGCACACAGTGACTACAGCTGAATGTATTTAGCATATGAATACACGCAATACTGGTTATGTATCCAACAAGGAAAAAAAAAAAAAAAAAAAAAAAAGACAAATGTTACTATTAAATCTTGCAACAAGGAGGTTCAAGTTTTAGAACAATATAACGTTTTGTAAATAGTGTGGACAGGAAAAACAACTGTATCCTACTGAAAACATGCATCAGTGGTTACAAGTGCATGTCATTTAACCCAGTAGTTTCTGTACAATGACATTCTGATGATATTTATGAAGTGAAGAGTTGCTTTTACTGTGATAATCACCAAATATAGAACAGGCTCAGACAGGTTTTGGAAACAGCATTTCCCATTCCTGAGGGTTTTCATGTTGGACTTATGAATGGTACACAGGCACAAACTCACACCAGTTGACACTGGATCACGTGAACCTGTCACAAAACAAATATCAATCCACACTTTCAACAGTCAGTTTTTTATGTATATATTTTACATAAAGTAATAATCCCAAAGTGATGTGTTCCTAAAAAAATCTATTGTTGCCAGTGCTTTGTTTCACTTCACCCCTTGTTTCCGAGATACAGTAGCTTACGAGTGTTTACGTCCCGCCCTATCGCTTGTGATTGGCTAGCTGTGGAAAAGGCAAATCTTCTATTGGTTACAAAAGAAAACACCAAGAAGGGCAATTAGAGAGGCTCTGGCCAGTGTTGCCAGATAAAAGATTTTCCTTCCAAATCTAGTGGTGTTATGTTTATGCTCAGGGCAATCTGGAGGTAAGAAATACACAGAGCTTTTTTTTTTTTTTTTTTTAAAAAAGGTACATTTTTAATTTGAGGATTTTCTAAAGGCTTTTGTTCTGTCTGAAAACATTTTCTTCCCTAAGATTTATTTATAATGTGCAAGTCCCTCGTTTACCAAGATGGCAGATGTGCTGTGACATCATGCTAGTTGGCAGCTGTGACCACTGGTTTTTATATAATTACAGATGTTGCTTTGACTGGTCACTTCATGTACTTCATGAAAATTAATGTACTTATAAGAGCAGTTAAGTTCTGTGCCAGTAAGTGAATATACAGACTGGAAACTGAAGAAAAAACTATTTACATATATATGTTTTTACAATAATTACTATAGGCTCATTTTAGAGGTTTAAGAGTTATACAAATACATTCCAATAAATTGAATATTCCTGTTACCTAAAAAAAGTGAAGCCTATTTCTTAAGAAAATGCACATGCAGTAGATTACTGTGAATTGCTGCGTGCCTAACAGTTAACCAGAACAAGGAACATGCATTTTCAAAAGAAATGTAGTTCTATGTAGTTGTATAATTTTTTGCTTTGAAAGTCTAGCATGTACTTGTTGGGATTTTTTTCTTTTTTTTTTTTTTTTTAAATAAGTTAAGTTACTGTTTAGATTTGAATGCTACTTTGGATGAAACCACGCATATATATATATATATATATATATATATATATATATATATATATATAATATAATATATATATATAATATATTGTGTGTGGTTAATAATTCGTTTTTACTAGATTTGAACAGAAGCAATATTAATTACTTATTGGACATGCATAATTAATTGACTGTAAAAGTATTAAAACATGAAGATTGACAAATGTTTGAAATTATAAAAATAAAACCAAATATGAGATTAGGCTACCTGTACAACACTACTATTATTTTTTAAATACACTGTAAATTGCACAGTGTATTTATTTCAGTACAATGTTAACTGTACAATGTTTTAAAAAAAAAATAATGTATTTCTGCTGAGAATAGACACCCAAATGACAGAGGACTAGATTGTAAGAATACATACTCTTTGTTGGATACAAAGCTCTTCATGCAGCCATGGCAGCCTCATGAGAAATATGAATTTCCAAAGCATCAGACAACAAAGTTGGGTCATTTAGGAGAGAATGGCTCGCAGTTGTCTTGGTTGCTTTATTCAGCAGTTGACGATGGAACCCACTGCAAATACTGCACACTTTTTGGTAGAAAAACATGGGAAATGCAGAGAAACTTGAGGGGTTATACGCATCCTTTAAAAATCTTAGGTTCACCAATTACAAAATGGAAAGAACAGTAATAAAAATCTGAATTCCACAAAGCAGCAGTAATAGTTGGCAACGATTTCGTACCTGTGATGCAACAAACTAAAACACTTGTACATCAGGAGTTAAACTCAGTTTATAGAAAACAGTGGAAAAAACAGGCAGAACATTGTTTAAACTATTTTCATATTTTAGTAACTCCCAAGTATTGCTTATTATAGTTGTACTCTTAGTCTGTTACTTACATTGACTTGCAAATGTGTTCTAAACTGCACTGAAAGGAACATTTCCTTAAAGGATCTTATAAATTTGTTGAGGTGGGGTGAGGTCATAGGGATTTTGTGTATCTTGAAGAATTTCATGAACCAGACAAACTACAAGGCTAGATCCACCCCTGGTACAGGAATGTAAAAGCCAGAGTACATTCTCAACAGTCCTAATAATCTGAATCCAAGTAGAACTGCATCACTTGGAACTAAACTGGATTCTGGTGCAATCACGTTTATGAAAGGCATGTGTTTTGATTGAGTTGAAGTCTGTTAGAAAGAGCTCTTTTTAAAAGGAACTGTTCACAACTTAAGAAAACAGCAGTAGGCCATTCCAACCCATCAGTGCTTGCCTGGGAACCAATTTGTGCTTGATCTCAAAACCTTGTAAAGTTAAGTCTGAAAGGAGCCCAGTGATTCAGCATCAACACCATTCCATACCCTCACCACTCAATACAACTGGATCTTCAGCATAAAGGATATTCTGACTCAACTGTGTACAAACGTATCCAATTCAGCACATAGTGGGCTAGGAAAAACGGAAACCTACTTGAGCATAGAACAGAAACACCTTAAGAAGCCAGCAAGGCGTTTCAATCATTGTGAAGGGAGGACCACCCCTCAGCAATAACCACATCAAAGTCATTCAGAGAGCGTTTATTAATCAGTTTTGCCAACTGTGCCAAATAATTAGTGACGCCCCTTAAGCAAGCATTTCTCCATCCCTTATTGAACCAATTTGTCACTTATACTGTATAATTATAATTGTCAAATTATGCAAAATAGTTTGTTTACATAAATCAGGAAGGTCAATACAGAAATATTTCTGTTATGCTTTTGTTCACACTGAAAACACTTTTACAATTAGAGTTTTAAACACACACACATTATATATATATATATATATATATATATATATATATATATATATATATATATATATATATATATATATATATATATATATATGCTAGTAAACTGACAGAATTGTCGATAGAAACTAGTAAATTATGCACATTATATTTATTCATTTTTAAACAATGCTGACAACAATGTTTAAGATAGTACCAGGCTTATTCTGTAAAAGGTCCATATAATATTACCACCAAAATTAATTTGATAGAAGGTTCCATGAGAATCACAGTTTGTTATTTCACAAACAATATAATCAAATTAAGAAAACTAAACTGAAAAGTATTTTTTTTTTTTTTTTTTTTTTTTGAGAAGGTAGAATGCACAGAAGCATAAATTATGTTAGTGTACAATAGTCAGTTAACTTAGAATTATTGTAAGTTTAAAATAGAACAGGATTGTGTAAAGCTTAGATATAAAAAGAATACCGTCTGCCTTTAATATGTCATTTGAATTGTCACCTGAAACTAGTTCCCTAAGTTTTCACCGTCGATGTTCTGACAGTGAAGGTGGAACTTACGTTGCCAATAATAAATGTTGACACACGGACACGGTTAATTGCGCGCCGACTCAAGCTTTTTTTTTTTTTTTTCTCCCCACACTCATAAATTTATGGCTATTAAATCTAGTTATTGTATTACACCCCCACCCCATCCGCCCGCCCGCATAGGAGAACGATGTATAAATCACAAACAACTATAGCGGAAGAGAACTGTACCGGTAATAATAATAAGAACAACAATAACAATAATAATAGGACGTTATTATTTTGTTTTAAAGTATACATGTTAATAACTTATAAATGCTGCTGGATGTATTTGTTTGTTTACTTATTTTCTTCTAGAACTAGGCGACATCTCTGGCAAAAACAATTGGGTTCAAAGCCTCGCCCTTGCCCATTACAGAACAGGCAACTCAAATATTTATGCTTTTATGACACCTGTAAGGAAAATGGTAATTTACTACCGGTCATGCTCATGCATTTAAACTTTTTTTTTTTTTTTTATGTTTATCTTTTTTAATCTAATTTGCAAAACCTGTAATTTTGACCTTTTACCCCGACTTTTGTTTACACATAAAACACACCCTAATCAACATACACCACTCAGTAATGCGGTCCTGCACAGTAACGATGGGGTTTGCACTGAAACAACTACAGATCTTTCACACACCCAACCCCTTTAGAGCAACAACTCACCCAAAAGATAGTAGAATAGACGATGAGAGTAAATTTTAAAAAGATATAGGAAAATCTCTCACAATAACGAACTCCACTGTCTTCTGACATTACGTCTCTCTTTCAAACTCTAGCTATGTAGCTGTACAGTGATACAAACACTTCCTGGAACTCCCACACCTGAAATTACTAGTGAAGGAGTGTTATCTCAACTAGGGACGAGCAAACAAATTGGCCAGATTGATGGGACACGTTTCCAATTAGAAAGTCTCCTGCATATTCACGTGACCAATAAGATGCATTCAGAGTCTACCGTAATTAAAATACCTTGGCACAGGTACAACAAGACTCAACATGACTTGAATAAGTTTGAAGGGGGTTCGTTTCTGTTTTTTTTTTTTTTTTTTTTTTTTTTTTTTTTTTTGCAGAGGGATAAAGAATTTAAATTGTAAGTGCCCTAGTAAAAAAAAATAAATAATCGTATTATTGCTTTTGGTAGCCAAATGAGACACATGCGGTACGTTAATATGAGCCGGTGTTACTTTACCTGTGTTAAATATATTGGGACAAGGACAAAGCGTTTGCTGTGTGAACCGACAGTGGCTCCTGCAAGATGTAGTGCCCACTTTTGTGTAATTTAACAGTTGGTTTGTGTTATTTAAAAATTACAATGTATTCTGCACCACTCAATCAGGGATGGGAAAAGTATAGAATATAGAAAATAGTCGCACACAAATCAATTTAAAATACAATAGGACATAGATAATGTAATTGAAATATAAAAACAGTAAATGCTATTTTGCAAGTTAAACTAATATATAGCTGTATATAAATGGTTATGTCATCTCACAACCCCAGTGTTCATACTCATATCTGTGATAATGGAATATGCGTTGCTTAACCCTTTCTAGACTGCAAATATATATATATATATATTAAGGTTTACTCTGTGTTTACATTTTTTAACACCTTTCCAAAAAATGTGCAGCAAAAAAGAAAACAAAAGAATGTTGGTGTTATCAGGAAGGAATTCTCAATGTTAATTGAACACTCTTACATTATTTATAGTATGTCCTACCTGCTTTCCACAGTCATATTCAAATATTCTTTTTATCCAAGTAGCATGGTTAATAACCATGTATTTTTCCCAGACTAGGAAGGAATCCTGCTGGTGCCTGTTTCCTGTTGACCATCAGCAAAAGTAAATATACTTGCACATGCATGTTGTATTTTTATTCAGATGTAAAAATAAAGAAAGAAATAAAGAAATAGTTTTCCAAACTCTGTCTATCCTTAGTTAATCGTAGGCTCCTTTTAGCTGCTCTCACTGCTGCAAAGAAAACTATTGTACAGTCCTGGTTCAATCCTGACCTTCTATGATATCATACCTGTTTATTACATCTCCAGTCCATCACACGTTTAGAAAGATCTACAGCCAAGCTACACAGAGCCAAGCACAAATCTATATCATCATGGTCTGAAATGGTCACAACTGTGAGAGATTTTAATTCTGTAAGTTTTTTTCCTTCTTCTCTCATTGTCCCAGCCAGCATTGTAAATAGTTTATTATTACTATTATTATATTGAATAGTATTGTTTTGAATTGTCTAAAAACATTTGAAAAAATTGTTCACAAAAAAAAATATATAACACTGAAATACAAATAACACGGGACACAGCATAGGTAACATAATGTATTTCCTGTAAACACCGCAGGGTGTTCTGTAACACCTTATAGCTTAAGCTATGAAAATAGTTAGCAATCACATGCATAATTTTGAATGTTCAAATAGCTCATAAATTAGCCCTCAGGTAATCCTGCATATATGCATTTGAATTTAACCAAAACATTCCATGTGTAATGTACAGAAACACACAAGTTAGTCATCTGTATATGCAAAAAAGGGTCAATTGTATAATTATGGCTGCAAAATAGACCAAGTTACATAAAACAGTCCGGCTTTCCTTGTATTTGTAATTATATAGTAGTTAGCTATATTAGTGTATTTTACTGTTCCATTCCATTTTTGCAGTTATATATTTTGTTGTATGTTTAGTCTCTATTAATGTGGTTTGACAATGTTTTCAGGAGCTGATCTTCTGTTCTTGTTACCTGCCAATTACATATGTTTCATACTTGTCTTTATAGAAGTAAGCACCAGACCCATAAAGTAGGACATTGCCAACAAAACAAAAAGAAACTTATATGCAGATCACTACCCTTACCTCTAAAAAGACTCTTTGGATGATATAGTCTTTGTTCCATATATCTATGGCAGGCAACTAGAACAGAGAAGTAAGTCCTGCACTCAAGTGAGAGCACATAAACACAGGCTTACAAAAAATACAAAACACAGCATTGGAGCAATTGTAATAAGAACCATTAAGAATGACTGTAAACATTAAAACAATGTAGTAAAAAAACATAAATACATAATTTTACAGCTTCTTGCAATTTAAACCAGGCCAATCCAAGGGACAAGCCTCTCCAAATATATCTCATTGGGCTCCATGATATGGTTCTTTTGAAGTAGCCCATTTAAGACTTGTAATGGTTTGAAAAGACTGCAAGGACAATCTGTAGTAGTAGATAATTGCATGTAGTCAAAAAGTAGTAACACTGATGTTTACTGAAGCTGTGTCCTTAGATAGTTCCTTCTATTAAGTCTATTAAACTTTTTTGTGTTTTTTTCTTTCTTTTTTTTTGTAAGCTTTGTAATTGGCCTGGTAATTGTTATGGCTCTTATCCAGAAAGATTGAAGAGCTCTAATAATAATATGGTATTGAAAGTATTGAGACACTCACCTTTATATTTCTATGTTATAGATGTAATTCCTCTTTCATGGATGTGATCGGTTATATTGATCTTCAGCAGGATTATTTATAAATAACCTTTGTTCTAATGGAACTACAGAGCTCATTCATTCTGACGCTCTTTTGAAACCCTTTCCACGTTTTTCAACCACTAGGGGCAGGATTTTCAAAAACCAGTATTATTGTATCAAACTTGTGGTATAGTAACAAGAGCTTTCATAGCAAGTGATTTCAAACTAAATGTGTTAACTAAATCAATCTGTTAATGCTTTGAAATTGAGTCGATGAGGTCGTTAATGAACACATTTCTCGTTAAAAAGCTTCATTTCCTGTCTCAACGACTATATAAGGGGAACTCGTTAATCAAAATGCATGAACAAGATCAAGAAAAATGAATGGAAGCATAATTTTGCTATTATGGAAACTACTAGTGTTCAGCGAGATGGCTCTCTCAACTGCGAGAAGCAGCCAAATGGAAATGAAATAAAATATAATGGGAATATCTATTTTGTGTATAATTTGTAAACTTCATTTAAAATTGTACATTTTGTCATGCAGAATGTACCTTTATTTTGATAAATTCACATATGCAATGCTGATTTATGATTACTTGGCCTGTGGATAAAAACCAGACAGAACAGATTAAAAAAAAAAAAAAAAACTTTCTTAATGTATTTTCTGTATGTATTTTTGTATGTATTTTAGTAGGTATGATTGTAGGCTATAAATAAATACATTTGAATTGTCATTGTGTTTGTAGTTGTTAGTTATTATACATGTATACCATGTATGTAACACTCATTGTACATTTATTAAGCTTTTAAAATTACTATAGAACTCCCTAACCCAATACACAATTTGTCTATAGTTACTTGTTTGGTGAACTCTTCTAATCCTACAATTTCTCTGGTACTGATAAAGAAACTCAGCATGAATAGAAGTAACAACTTAACACTTGCAGTATTATAAGAAGATGTTATAACATGTTCATACAGATGTGTGAAGCTGACAGTGTACACTGTACACACAGTGTGGGGTGAGTCTGACAACATTACAAATACATTCGGCAAAACTCATGTTAATGACCTCGATCACATTAGGTATTCCATTCATGTATGTGGCGATACCTTTTGAAACCAAGTCCAATATTGCACTTTTTAACTATGAAATGTTTACAGAATACTTAACATCTGCTATTAGGACTAGGCTGCATGATTTGTTTATTATTAATAGAGTTATAATTAAACTATACCAAATCACGTTTTTAATTACAATGAAGGGAAAACATGTTAGGTCTTGTTTTCCAAAAATATTGGCATGGACATTAAATACAAACCAATGGAATACCATGTGGATGTATGTATGTATGTATGTATGTATGTATGTATGTATGTATGTATGTATGTATGTATGTATGTATGTAAGTATGTATGCATTGCAGCATTTTTGTCAGGTTTATGAAGCAGGACTCAGGGAGACAGTATGGAATTCTTGATCTTGAAAGTTTATTGTTAATAAACAGAGAATTCCTGTCAGGGGCCGGAATTCACGCCACCAAAACAACAAACCTTTCTATTGCTATCTTTCTTGCTTCCGCTCAAATCACTTCTCACTGTTGCTGTCACTCTCACTCACACTCTCTCTGCCACTATCTCTCACTCCCCCCCGTCACTCATGCACCCCTATATATATCCTCTCCTCATTTCCCACTGCTGTCCAGCTCAACCAATCAACCCATGGTCTGCAGCCCCTCTCTTCCCGCTGCTAACTAACGGCGAGACCCTTTCCCCTTACAATACACATAACATGCAACGATGCAATTGTCTGGGTCGTTACAGTATGTATGTATGTATGTATATTAATGAATGATCAGTGAAATACCAAGAAAAAGGTATCAGTAAGGTGGTAATACCCTGACTTAGCTTTCAAAATAAAAACTGATACATTTGTTCCTGTAAATAACATTGTAAATAGTGAACTCCAGTTGCCGTGACCACAATGGGTTGAAAGTCAGGTGACCTGGTTTGTGATGGAATTGGGGGATATAAAATATCATAGCAATAACGCAGAGGGGGAGCGGTGTGTTTCGTGAAGGCGATTGCCCAGCCGGAATGAGAGACGTGAGAGAACGGCAGTGAAGGTTTTTTCCCAGCCTGCCAGAAGAAACGTGGATCCAGTAAAGGTTTTTGCCCAGCCTGCATAGAGGGGTTGACTTGAGGTGCTATGATCCACCAGAGGTGTGGGTCTACAGGCTATTGAGGAATACCACGGTTGCAAAAGGCAACTACCAAAGCAGACCAACAGTGAGAGAACTAAATGAAATGCAGTTGATTTAGAATTACAAGGTTGGTGACATCCCGTTATTATACCAAGGTATCTGTATGGATTTACTTGAACACGACAAGTAGGGCTGTGTTCTAGTTTGACCGAAGGAATCCCAGGATATTTATCGTTGTTTTGGACTCATAATTTACAACAGGAAAGGAAGCGCAAGCAGCTGACTGTGAGTACTACAAACTTACCCAAATTTATTCTGTGTGAATTAAGAATGGAATTAAATCCATGCTTTATTTATAATCCAATGGTCTGTTAACCAAGCAGAAAATAACAAGGAGTTTGCAATACACAACCATGTGTATTGCACTGTACTGAAAAGGACTACAGTCCTGTAAATACTAAGCACAGCACTTAACACATAAATAGACACACACACACACACAATCACAAGTCCAAAGTGAATGCTCTTAGTGCATGTGGTGAAGTACAATACAATATGTGCTTCAACAAGTGAAGAAATGGTGAAATGCTGTCCAGGTTTTAGTGCTGGCCGTGGGCAATGGCTCTGTATCATATTAGCTATCTAGTCTACATGAACAACGACTCAGTGAGACAGACAAAACAAACAAAACACTCATGGTTCTCTCTAATAATACACCAACGGGACACACCATGCTATTTGGTTTCTGGGGAGGGAGCCAGTTCACCGTTCAACTTCTGCAAGCATTTGCAAGACTTGGAGAGTTGTGAACAAGCTCACTACAGCATATCACCTGCAAAGCAGAACGTATAAACCACACATTGAAGACAATGATCGCCTCTTATATGGGGGAATTCACAGGAATTCACAGGATTTAGTTCCGCTGAACTGGCACTGGGGCAAAGATTAAAAGGGCTATTGGATCGGCTTTGCAATGTAGCTCCCCAGCCAGAGTCAATGGGGAAAGTGTTCTATGCGTCTGGATGGTTTTGGCTGCTGGAGCAGTAGACCCCATCACCTCCACAGGCTGAGGCAGAGAGGCAGGTGAGGAGGAGGCAGAGAGGAAGGAAGGAGCGGGAGAGAGCGGACACAGACCTGGAGTGGGAGAAGTCGATGCATCCACAGCCCAAGTGGGAGGAGCCTGAACATTCTGCCCCTGCAAAGCCATCCTGGTCACACTACCATACAGTATATAATGGGGTAAGAAATTTCACCTTTTCAATTTAATTGATTATAGTTAGTCTGGCCAGGCACCTTAATCCAAAATGTAGCAGCAGGTTTTCCTCAAGGACTTCTCCGTACTGCTCTATTCATTTTCCCTTCTATCCTGACAATTGCCCCAGTCCCTGCCGATGAGAAACATTCTGTGATAGAGAAAGAATCGATGTTGCAAATCTCTCTCCCAATGAGAAAGGACGCCGTGTAAAGACAGCGGTATGCTGCCTCCTAGATGGACCGCCTTGATGGTAGGTGGAAACCGGAAGGTAATTATTAGGAGGAGCACGTAGTTGCAAGTACCCTGAACTACTCCATTGCAAGCAACTGCGGCCCTCTACTGGAGAAACCATGGTGACAGGTTGTTTGCAGGGAGTCGTGTATGGGTACAAAGGGGAAGCAGCTATGTCGGTACGCTGCCTTGCGTTGAGAATGTAACTACCGGCTGGAAGATTGCGTTTGTTTTGTTACGTGTTGTTTGTTTTGTTGTTTGCAAAGGAGGAGCACGGAGCCAGTGGCTGCAGCAACAGAGCCAGCCCACTTTCTCAGAGCACAACCCTCCCCACACGATACCAGCACCACCTGGCGGATTAAGAGCACACTTTCCTGCACGGGATTATTGTGGAGTACGGTCTTTTTGTTTTGGACTGAAAACCAGCCGTGTTCCCCCCAATAACAATGCTGGTAGAGGGGTGGTTCTTTGTGTTTCTTTTATTAAAACAAAGACATTTCTTGGGAAACATAACTGTTTGGACATTGTTTTATTCAACACACCACTCGTACAGTTCACACATCCCCATAACATGATGCTGCCATGTCACGAAGATGGCTGTAGTAGGTGATGTCAGACCAGAAATAGGAACCAACACAGATCGCAGGTTTTGAAATGGTGAAGGCGCTGATGTGCAGTTTAATAATCAAACAGACAGAAAATAAAAAGGTTGTAACATAAACACTGACACCAAAAACTGACACCACCATCCTTCACAGTAGGGATGGTGTTCTTTGGGTGAAGCGCTGTGTTGGGTTTGTGCCAAATATAACGCTTTTCATTTAGGCCAAAAAGTTCCATTTTAGTTTCATCAGACCACAACACTTCTTGCCATATGGCTACAGAATCTCCTGGTCAGTCTCCTTCTTGCTCAGTCATCCAGTTTGGAGGGACAGCCTGATCTAGGCAGGGTCTTGGTACATCCTACCTCTACTTCCAAGAGAAAAAAAATCTAAATCTCTAAAAAAGATTTAACATTTTACAAAATATTTAACTGACTGAAATGCCCATATTCCCCAATTAGCATTACACGAGCCAATCAAATCATACAAACTCCAGATTTAGCTGGGCAGTTAAATATTTAGCTAAATGTTAAATCTTGATAAGAGATTTAAGATTTAGTTAAATATGTAACTAAATGTTAAATCTTGTTAAGAGATTTAAGATTTAGTTATATATTTATCTAAATGTTAAATCTTGTTAAGGATTTAAGATGTAGTTCAATGTTTAGCTGAATGTTAAATCTTGTAACTAGATTTATAAATTATATCTGAATGTACACATTTAAAAAAAGTATTTATTTTCACAAAATGTATAAATCCGGGAAGAAAAAATACAAGATTTAAGCTAAATCTGGCACCCCATACTAAGCAGCCTCATTCTGTGTTTCCGACACTGACGGCCAGTTTGAAAGTATAATTACTTTTATGGGGGTTTCAACACTTACCAATTGCAAGTCCACACAGAATTACAAAATACCTTTCTCATCCATCACCTTTGTGACCCTGTTAATCACACTCCTGCTGAGATAAATGAGGAGCATTACACCATTGATCTTGTCATAGGTCAGACTGTTCAGACGTCTGGTTTTGTGCCTTGTAAGATGAGCTATTGTTTATTTATGCAATAAAAAAGGTCAAAACCTTCAACAACCATAAATAAACTAGAGATATTAAAAAATAGTTCAGGTAATGACTCCAAGAACTTGAAAGGGAGATGATGGAATATATTCACCAAAGAAGAAAAATTGCCAGCCAATACTTTGCACAACACAGAAGTCAGAACCAGGAGACAGTTGCTGTTAAGTGGAGACAGACTTAAGACAGAGGGTAGGAAACATTTCTTAACATAATGCGTGGTGAGGGTATGGAATAGGCTAAAATATCAAATGATGTGTTAGAGATAATAATAGAGAGTTAATAAATGTATTATAAATCAAGAATGGCAGGTATGTCAGTGTTCAGACCCGACACAGAAACAACAAGAAAGTGCTCATAAACACAAACTGGCTTTGGAGGTTTCAGCTTTTAAACAGTTAATTGTCTAAATCCCTTGCTTTCTTGTTTTCGTTTATTTAACATGGTTAAACTGGGCAGGTACAGGGACTGACAACATGTAAAAAGTGAAACTGAATTTCCAAACCATCTTTTTTTTTCTCTGCAAATGAATCCATTCTGTTCAGCTGGTGCACAGATGTGGGGAATATTGGATGGCAGGAAGAGGATTAAATTCCCCCTGCAAAAACATGTGGGAATGTGCCACAGGTGTATAAAAAAAAGGTGATTATGGGTATTAGTTTGGAATTAGTAGAGATGTAATGTTGGTGATGGAGGTGGAGATAGATGTCGCTACACTGTCGCAGAGGTTCTCAGCACCCTGTCCACGCCTCCCCGGTCCCCTGTCAGTAGTTCTTGGTCCCTTTAAGGGAGCCCCAGGATGGAAAGAGTGGCCCACACAAAGGCCCAACGTACCCTCCCACCCAGCTGTAACTCCTTCCCACGCAGAGAGGTGTCATTCAAGGGGGAGGTGGCTGGTGCTTTGCACAAGGGGATGTATGTGGCAGGACAGGAGCCCTCCACATGTAGAGGGGTGTTTGTGTGAATGTGTTGTAAATAGTGTTTGTTTATTGTAATTATTGTAAATAATTAATGAAGTACCTGACACTCCAGGGAGAGCCTGTCTGCTGTGTATGATTGCCAGCTGTGGATAATCAGCTGGTAGGTAACCCTTATTCACCTCAGGGCTGCTGCAAAGCCAAGGACAATGGGCTGAATATCGTCCACGCTACCCGAACATGGAGATCTGGCTGTGCAATCCTGATCACCGTGAGTGACCTGGGATCAGACGATAAAGAAAGGGAAAACTCCAACGACCCTGCTAGCTAGTAATCAACATTGGGTTGTTTATAATTAGTTCAGGGATTGTGAGCAAAATGTATAAAGCAGGACCTGCAAGCCTTAGGGAGTAGTGCACTTTGTTTTCATGGCACCTTAGTTTGATAGTTTTTTGTACTGTGTTTATTTTTGTTTTTTGTACACTAGCCTTATGTCCTCAGTGTGCTATCATTGTTGGTAGTGTCACGTGAGCTCAGGGCCAGATTAACCTTTTGTGGGCCTTAACAGATTTGTGGGCCCCCATTTGTGGAATCATTGCAAAAGAAAGGAGATGGAGACAGAAATTGTCTTTGACGCATCATGTTTTTGAGCGCTGCTTAAATGTCTTTTTTCATCATTTTCTTAGTCACTAGTTGTTCCTCTGTTTACTCTCCCACACTACCTCTCACCCATACCTGCAACAGTGCATGCACAGTCAATATTCCAGTGTAGTAATACTCTCAAAACACTCACTCAAAAAAACACTTGGGAGTATTTTTTGTGTACAAAACTAGTCACTTTCATAACACTCTACTTCTACGTTCAAAACACCACAATACGCACTTTCAAAACACTCTACAGTACATTAAGTTCAAACCATTTATGTTGTTTTTTTACAGTTATGGTATTACATTTGTATTTTCCCCAAACGTTTTTCAGCTAAAGCGAACTGAATTAACCAACATAGCAATGTACTGATTGAAATTGTAACTGTACAGTACATCAAAATACAGAGCTGAAATACAAAGCAAACAAAAAATTAAATTACCAAAATTAACCCTATACACATTAAATAAAAAACATAAAATTCCAGAAACACACACACACACACACACATGAATACAGTAAATTGGAATCTAAGGCTAACGGATGGCCTTGATTCAATCATACTGGTTTGAGTTCTTTTGCTCCAAAAACAACAATCATTCTTGAGGGATTACAAATGTTTTCGCTATGCACCATGTTATCTTGTTTTAATGAACAAAATACGTTTAATTAATATTATAACAAATAGTAACATACTGATGTACATGCTGATAGAATGTGTCTATTTTGTGGCTCACCTTTATCGTTTTTATTTTGTGTACCTTGTGTTTGTACATTAGTTGGCCATCTGTAATAAAATAACACTGGCACTGTCTCCGACAATTAGCCTTTCTTCCACTGTTCCCTTTAAGTGCATCTGGATATTTTCCGCTTGATAAATAACTGCATACTTCTTGAAAGTTGGGCTCTCCTTTTGCAACAGATCTACCCATCGTGTCGAAACTCTCTGCACGTGGTTGGATTGTGATGTTGCACATAATATCAACAATAAACCTGATGCAGAATTGCATTCTGTTTAGTTAGCTAAATAATAAATAGCACTAACACTTTTACTCAAATACAGAATGACATTCTGTGACAGAAATACAATGATTCTTGGTCGTAAATCACCTTCCCGACATGTGAAGGTGCTAAGCAGCAAGAACAGAGTTCCTTGAATGGGGGAGAAAGGGGCCAGGAAGGGGACGAGACTCCGTTGCAATAACGCATTGACCCCAAAGGGAAACGTGGCAGTCGCAAATTGGAGAGGTGGTTGCACTTGTTTACCAAGGGATCATGTGTGACAGCATAAGAGGGGACGGAGAATCGCAATCTGTTCCTTCGCATTGGTTTATTGTGAGTAGAACCAAGAAGGATAGTAAAAGTAAAACAGTAACTGAAATTGTGAGTGCTGTGGGATCCCAACAGTGGATAAAACACCTCTGTAGCAGTTATAATGGTGGTCTTCTCCTTCTCCCCCTCATAGCAAGCCTGCAGCCCTTATATACTGACCTGCCCCCTCTCACTTCTGAGAATCCGATTGGCGGAGACCTCTCGGTAGCTTTCGCCCCTCGTCCAATCAGGGCTCTAGTCATCTGTCCATCACAGATTTCAGATTTCTGCCTTCCACCTCCAGACCCCCTGAGGTTGTTAGAATATAAACTCACATTCTCTATTGAAATATATCACAAGGTGTACACTTAAACATATTTAGGTTGTCATGGGCCCCTTCCGAGTGTGGGCCCAGCCATTGTAGACCTGGCCCTGTGTGAGCTGTTCCTATTTTTTAAAATTGTCATCACCAATTTATCCCAGTTTTCTCCCCAATTTAGCATGCCCAATTATTGTCTGTATTGTCTGCTCACCGCTCTTTCAATCTCCTGCCTGTCACTCAACAGTAAATGCACGCACCCACACACCAGCAGTCTGTAACAGTGGCGTACAGGTGGACACATGTACACACAGGCAGATACCCTCATATATCCGCCAATTGAAATACTCAATAAATTTGGTTAAATAATGTTAGTACTTAGTTTCTTCACAATTGGTTAAGCGTACATACAAATGCACAACTCTCTCCACTATATCCAGGACTAGGAATTTCATCTCCTGCAAGATATACTAATCTGTGATCTGTGTCATAGTATGATAGCGATATCAAAATGCCTAACATATTTATTTCATTTTGAATGAAAAGATAAATAGCAGGGGGAGGGGGACTGTGGCAGGCTGGCGAGTGGACAGAGGCCCAGAGACAGACTGCAGTTCAAAAAATATATACTTGTATTATAAATTAACGCAAAATAAACGTGCACAAGGGCAAAACAAAGATGTTTAAACACAAATACCTAAACAAAGAAAACAAAACTTATAAAAATAAGGTGTCCAGGCTGGGCAATGCCTTCACTGAATTCAAAATTTCAAAACCCCAACCAACCAACCAACCAACCAACCAACCAACCAACCAACCAACCAACCAACCAACCAACCAACCAACCAACCAACCAACCAACCAACCAACCAACCAACCAACCAACCAACCAACCTGCTTCCTCAGCTCCCTCCTCCCTACTGGGAGGCTGAGGCCTCCTTTTATGCCAGGTGGCTAAATGATAATTGATTAATTACATTAGTTGATTGCTCCCACCTGGGGCAATCAACCTGGGCAGGGAGGAGAATTTAACTCCATCCCTGCCATTATTTCCAAGGGCAGAGCTCTGCTCTGCCACAGGGACCTTGAAGATTTTTCTGGGTGCAGACCAATTCTGGAAGGGAGTAATGTTTTTTTAAAACTAACACTAACAATAAAATAATGATTCACCATTAATATAACAAATAAAAGTGATCAGATGAGGTTAAAAGCTCTAAAACCAAACATGCAGTGTCACTGTGTCACTGGTTCAGACCCAGCTTTTATCTTGATACACACAGCTGGTAAACTCCAACACACTTTGAAAAAGTAAAGATATGACTTGAATTTGACTGTAAAATTACTTTGACTGTTTTGCCCTTGAACTGGTATTACCAGCTCTTCAACCAGCCTTACATTCTCTAAAATATGGCCAGTAGAAAACCAGCAACCTACAGCCTAACCGTACTGTACTGGTCATTGCTGGAATTTCCAACAGGGTGAAATGTGCTTGCACTGGAAGCCTCAATTATTCTGTCTTGGCATGTTCTGAGCTGCTGGTTGAGGATATTTTGTTCACAGCATGTTTCATATGGGTCACCAAAAGTAAAACCAATTTACTTAAATCAAGTCATATTTCCTAGATTTAAGAAGTATATACTTGCCTGGTAAAAGCACTACCATGTGGAATGCAGGGTTGCCGATTTTGGCTGGGGGCTCACAGGGAGCAACAAATTATTTTGTACACACATTCTAAAGATCAGACTGTGAACAGTACTTTGTGACGCCTGACTTGATTATATGGTTGTGGTTTTATATGTTTGTGACAGAGAGTGAAGGTATTGGAGCTGTAAATCTCTATCCCGACCAGAAAAGGCACTGTGTAAGGGTGGCTGTACGTTTTCCCCTTGACTGACGGACTTGATGGTAGGTGAATACCAGAAGTTAGCAACCTTGGGGAAGACGCTTAACTGCAAGTGCTCTAAACAACTCTGAAACCTGAGCTAGAACATTGTGGTTTTTGTTGTTTTGTTAAGTGTTGTTTGTCTTGCAGAGGAGGATTAGGAGTCAGGCACTGCAGCAACAGAGCCAGCACCCCACCTCGAACATAACCTTCACCACTGCACAACACAGACACACACCACACCCTGCACCACAAAAGCACAGTTTTCGTGCATGGAGGATCATGGTTACCAGAGTGTGGGACTTTTGATTGTGGGAGCTGAAACCCATTCCCCATTGTTGGTATAGGGTTGGAATATTATTCTTTTAAATTTTTGGAATTATTATTTACAAAGAGTGAAATAAAGAATCTGTGTTTTGCCCTACAAAACCTTGTCTGGGCAGTGTCCTTTTTATCCACGCACTACTCACCTCCTGATAATGTTCTATACAAAAATTCACCAAATGATTATTCAAATTCCGCTTTATAAAATACTACATTCAAGGTACAGCTTGTACATATGATCAGACACTTTTAATAAATGAAATAAATACTGATTTGTGACGCAGATACCGCTTTAGGCAATGCTTGTACTGGCTGTGATAAATAAATAGTAGCTATGTATTTTACATGTCTCCTAATGAATATTAGCCAACATTTCATTAAAGGAACAATGCGACGGAACTGGAAGACATACTGGGAAGTTTTGTATGCTGGGAACTATTCGAAAACTGGGCAGACAACAACTGGAAAAACCATGGCGCCGGATTGATTAATTTAGTGGTACAAAGGGGAAGCGGCTACATCAGTACAGCCCAGTGACAGAGTGACACTTGGTGTTAAATCTCCCTCCCGACGTGAGAGTGTGCTAGATAAAGAGAACAGAATACCCTGGACTAAAAGGCATGACACTATTCCCATGGGTAGGTGGAAGTCAGCTGGCTAGAAAAAGGACTGAGCTACGGTACCCAAACTCATTGACCTGTATTTTAAACAGTGTTGGAGGTGTGGATGAGCTCGTTAACCAAGGAAACATGAGCGAGGGTATAAAATAGGGGTGTAGTAAAGTAATCTGTTCCTTTGTAAATGGTTGGATTTAACCTAGAAATAGTATAAGTATTGCTGAAAACTGAGTGTTTGTAAAGTGCCGGCTGTTGTTTGTCTTTTGGTTGTGGGTCAAACAACCGTGAATTACAATTGCGAGTGATACATACCGCTGCCATTTATTATTTACAGGGGTTTGCCTTAGGGCTGTGGACATTGTCGTTATCACCAATAAACACCACTGCACCTGAAAGCAATTGTCTGTATGTTTTGTACTTGCACTGCACTGCACTCAACTGTATCCACTCACAACTTTGCCACAGGCCAGTTACGCTGAAACGTGATTTCTCAGCTGGAGTGCGTGTGTTTGTTGTTTTGATTGTGTTTTTCTATTGCAGAGAAGGAGTAAGGAGATTGGGTGCTGCAGCCACGGAGCCAGCACTTTCCCCAGTTCACTACCCCTCTGCACAGCATGACAAGGACACCAGCACCACCACCCTGGGATTAAAGGAGCACAATTTTGTGCATGGAGGATTGTGGTCGAGGAGTGTTATTTTTTTGGGGACTTCAAACCAGCTGTATCACTTTCCCTATACCATTGCTGGTATAGGGTGAATGATTTCTTATTTGTGGCACTTTATTAAATAGGGACGTTGTTTCCGAGATTAATTTTTGGCCATTGCATTTGTATAACGCACCACTGATATTCTTGTCACAGTAATTTTTAATAAAGAGCAATTTCTGTGATTTAATGACTCAAATTTCTACATTCAAATGCAGATTGTAGATGAATGGCAGTGTGTGACCCTGATGGCTGTAGGGGTGACGTCAGACCAGAAAATAAACCACAGCAAGCAGTGACAGGTGAAACGGATGCTACGGCACTCAGTTTTTCAGTAAATTAACAAAAATATACAGTTTAACAAAACAAACACTTTCCAACAAAAGGGTACGTTGGCCAAACAAACAAACAACAAACAGTGACAAATTTTGTGCTGGCTTACAAGCCAGCACGTGTAGCAATTGTTATTTCTTACTATTATTATTATTACTCCTCTATTTCCACCTCCACTCACGAACACACTTCTCTTGGTGCAGCCAAACTGCAAATCTTTTATAGTTGTGACAGAGTGACTAGCTAGCTATCAATTATTGTATTATCCCTCTGTCACATTTGGCACGGGTTTATTAATTCAGTGTGACTGTCAGCTAGATAAATAATCAGTAACTTACATTCTCACAAGGTATTTACCAACAAGTACAAAACAATAACATGTAATGGTGGACGGCACCTTGCTCGTCCTGCTAAATGTAATGAACGGCAAAACAATATCGGCTTTTCGCCATCCTATATAATATATAAATCATAATACAAATAATAATAAACGCATATATACAAAGGGGTGAAGCTGGCTTCAGGTCTGTTTAAGGCTGCAGGGGGACAGGATGCTATCTTTTTTTTTATTCAAAAACAGCCTTTTGAAACACCCACATTTTCAAAGAAAAACAAAACCCAAGTCTATCACCAACACAGACAAAATAAAGAGTAGATTCTCAAAGCCATGTGCTTCAAATCACCATTTACAATGTACAATTCTAAAACAAAATAGATACAAATTCAGAATGCTCACAACCACTAAATTAAATGTCTGCGCAATTAATCTTTGTTTTACCCCAATATATACTCTGGCAATGGTGATTGCCTGGACTGGTACAAAATTCAATGTGGCATCATTCTTGGCAGTCACCATTGCATAACATGGACTAACATGAAGAACAGTTGTCCCACACAGTCCTTGGTAGTAAATTGATAATATTTGAAGTACAACTGCACCCGTAGGTCAGATTTGTCATTAAAATATTTTGCATATATTTAAATGAAATATTTGGTATTTATTTCTGGTTTGGTAACTTTGTTACATGTGTTTTTACTATATTAAAAAATGTGTTAATTGGAGTAAATTAGCTTTGGGAATCTAAGCTTAAATAATATTTTAAAAAGCCTGAGAAAAATGTATTAATAAGGATTGGAGAAATATGCAACAGGGTAGAAAATCTAGAACCATGTAGCCTTAGTGATAATATACCCAGCTAACTTAATTTATTAGTATGCAATTATTATGAATTGGTTGCAAAATGATAATATTTGAGGCAACTTTGAGACAGATTTTTTATAAAAATATGTAGCATATATTTAGACAGATCTATTCAATGATATCACAGGAAGTAAGGGGTGTGAGTTTAGGTTTGAGTGAGTTAGGTTTTGACTTTGAGTTTAGGTACATGCTCTTTATAGTCACGATAATACAGTCAAACTGAAGCACTATTTGGTTACTGAGACTCCATCTACACAAATACTATACAAATTATTAATATCAGCTCAA